>NC_041385.1:611195619-611203033 GCF_002162155.2 Triticum dicoccoides
GGTAGGATTTTCAAATACTTAGGCGAGTACTGGACTGCAGCTAAGCCCCCGAGTGGAAGGTTGGCTCTCCACTTGGTAGGATTTTCAAATACTTAGGTGAGTACTGGACTGCAGCTAAGCCCCCGAGTGGAAGGTTTGCTCTCCACTCGGTAGGATTTTCAAATACTTAGGCGAGTATTGGACTGCAGCTAAGCCCCCGAGTGGGAGGTTTGCTCTCCACTTGGTAGGATTTTCAAATACTTAGGCGAGTACTGGACTCGCAGCTAAGCCCCCGAGTGAGAGGCTTGCTCGTCACTCGGTAGGGATTTTGTTTTGCAAACTTAGGCGAAACGGATTCGCAGCTAAGCCACCCACTGGGGGATTTCTCACGTAAACAAAAGCAACAACAATAACTGGGAAAATTATAATACTCTTGTATTCGATAAACAAACTGCAGAGGTACTTTTTATTACATCTCATCCGAGTGAGTACTCAAGTATAAAAGGGGCGGAGCAGCTCCGCATTCCAAGCTCGTGGCTCATCAGTCTGGCGATAGACATTGTAAAGACGGTATGCTCCATTGTGGAGAACTTTGGTGACAATGAAGGGGCCTTCCCAAGTGGGAGCGAGTTTGTGTGGCTTTTGCTGATCCACTCGGAGGACCAAGTCTCCTTCCTGGAAGGCTCGGCTCTTCACGTTTCTGGCATGGAATCGATGCAAGTCCTGCTGATAGATAGTCGATCGGATTATGGCCATCTCTCTTTCTTCTTCTAGAAGGTCGACTGCGTCCTGCCGGGCTTGTTCTGCTTCATCTTGAGAGTAGAGCTCGACTCGTGGCGCATTGTGAAGTACGTCACTCGGCAGAACTGCTTCAGCTCCATAAACCTGAAAAAATGGAGTTTGCCCAGTCGATCGATTAGGAGTGGTCCTCAATCCCCAAAGAGTCGAAGGAAGTTCGTCGACCAACACGCCTGCTGCGTGCTTGAGATCACGCATCAACCGGGGTTTCAGTCCTTTGAGAATTAGTCCATTTGCTCTTTCTGCTTGTCCATTTGACTGCGGGTGGGCAACGGAAGCGTAGTCGACTCGCGTGCCTTGAGAAGCACAAAAGGCTCTGAATTGGTCAGAATCGAAGTTTGACCCATTATCAGTGATGATGCTATGAGGAACTCCATATCTGAATATCAACTCTCTAATGAAGCTGATAGCAATGCCGGCATCAAGATTCTTGATGGGCTTGGCTTCGATCCACTTAGTGAACTTGTTGACTGTCACCAGTACATGGGTGAAGCCGCTTCTACCAGTTCTCAGTGGTCCAACCATATCCAATCCCCAAACAGCGAAGGGCCAGACGAGTGGAATGGTCTTCAAGGCCGAGGCGGGTTTATGTGACATATTGGAGTAGAACTGACACCCTTCACACTTGTCGACTATCCCCTTCGCCATTTCATTTGCTCTTGGCCAGTAAAACCCCGCTCGGTATGCTTTAGCCACAATGGTCCGAGAGGACGCATGATGACCACAGGTCCCCGAGTGGATATCATCAAGAATTATATGACCTTCTTCTGGTGTTATACATTTCTGACCGACACCAGACGCGCTTTCTCTGTACAATTGTCCCTTTATCACAGTAAAGGCCTTGGATCGCGGATGATCTGTCGAGCCTCTTCTTCAATCTCTGGGATCTCTTTCCTTAGGATATACGCGATGTACGACACTGTCCAGTCAGGAGTGACGACCAACACTTCCATGATCAGGTCGACCACAGCTAGGACTTCAACTTCAGTCGGATCCGCATCACTTTTTGGCTGCGGGGCTTCTTCGGTGAAAGGATCCTCCTGAACTGATGGTGTGTGGATGTGTTCCAAAAACACATTACTAGGAACGGCTTCTCTCTTGGAACCTATTTTTGCCAAATCATCAGCCGCTTGATTTTTTAGTCGGGGTATATGATGAAGATCTAACCCCTCGAATTTCTTCTCCAGCTTTCTCACTACATTGCAGTAACCAGTCATGGCTAGACTTCTGATGTTCCACTCCTTCATCACTTGGTTAACCACCAAATCTGAGTCGCCATAGACCATGAGGCGACAGACACCGAGTGAAATGGCCATACGCAACCCATACAACAGTGCTTCGTATTCTGCTTCATTATTGGAGGAATCAAAGTGATTCTGGAGCACATATCTGAGCTTATCTCCTCGGGAGGAAACCAACACTACCCCAGCACTGGAACCATTCAGCATCTTAGAACCATCAAAGAACATGGTCCAGTGCTCCGAGTGAACTTGATTCGGCAGTTGCTGTTCAGTCCACTCGGCGATGAAATCTGCTATTGCTTGGGACTTGATGGCTTTCTTTGCCTCAAACTTGATATCTAAGGGAAGAAGTTCAATCGCCCATTTTGCCACTCGACTAGTTGCATCTCTATTATGCAGAATCTCTGACAATGGAGCGTCGCTGACGACTGTAATGGAATGGTCAGAGAAGTAATGAGCAACCTTCTTCGTGGTCATATAAATCCCATATACAAGCTTCTGATAATGAGGGTATCTTTCTTTGATGGGGTCAAAACTTCAGAAACATAATATACTAGGCGTTGAACTTTAAAGGCTTTTCCTTCTTCTTCCCGCTCGACCGTAAGTACTGTACTGACGACTTGTCCCGTGGCTGCAATGTAAAGCAGCAAAGGCTCTTTGCTGATCGGGGCAGCAAGCACCGGCTGGGTGGAGAGCAGGGCTTTTAGCTCTGCAAATGCTGCATCAGCTTCAGGAGTCCACTCGAACTTGTCTGACTTCTTCATCAGTCGGTAAAGAGGCAATGCCTTTTCACCGAGACGAGAGATGCATCGACTTAAAGCGGCCAAGCAACCAGTAAGCTTCTGGACATCATGCACACGCACATGGCGTTTCATTCGGAGTATAGTACCAACTTTTTCTGGATTGGCGTCGATTCCTCGTTCGGAAACGAGAAAACCGACTAACTTTCCGCCAGGAACTCCTAATGTGCACTTTGATGGATTAAGCTTGATATCATACCTCCTGAGGTTGGCAAATGTCTCTGCAAGATCAGTCAGCAGGTCGGAACCTTTCCGTGACTTGACCACAATGTCATCCATGTATGCTTCCACATTCCGACTGATTTGAGTGAGCAAACACTTCTAAATCATCCTCATGAACGTGGCTCCGACATTCTTGAGGCCGAATGGCATGGTGACATAACAAAAGCACCCGAATGGAGTGATGAAAGTTGTTTTGATCTCATCGGGTCCATATAGATGGATCTGATGGTAACCGGAATAAGCATCTAAAAAAGACAGGCACTCACATCCCGCGGTCGAGTCGACTATTTGGTCGATGCGGGGGAGAGGAAAATGATCTTTCGGGCAGGCCCGATTGATATGTTTGAAGTTGATGCACATGCGAAGTGACTTGTCCTTCTTGGGGACCATGACCACATTGGCAAGCCACTCGGAGTGATAAATCTCTCGGATAAAATCCGCTGCTAAGAGCTGAGCCACCTCCTCGCCAATGGCCTTTCTTTTCTAGACGGCGGACCATCGAAGATGTTCTTTAACAAGTTTCACTTTTGAGTCGACTCGTAGGCGGTGCTCAGCCAGTCCCCTGGGAACACCCGGCATGTCAGAAGGCTTCCATGCAAAGATGTCCCAGTTCTCACGGAGGAACTGGATGAGCGCTTCTTCCTATTTGGAGTCGAGCGTTGTAGAGATGTGAGTCGAAGCAGCACTGGGGTCGGTCGGGTGAATGTGAATCGGTTTGGTCTCACCAGACGACTGAAACGTTGACTCTGTAGCGGGCTTCTTGGTTCGCAACAAATCACTCGGGTCTGCAGTTTTCTGGTATTCCTGCCACTCTACCGCTGCCATCTGAGCATCGGCGATCTTTGAGCCTTTCTGAAAGCACTCTTCTGCCTTCTTCCAATTTCCAGTAATAGTGATCACACCTTTGGGGCCAGGCATCTTCAATTTGAGGTACACATAACATGGTCGAGCCATAAAACGTGCATAAGCTGGCCTGCCCAAAATAGCGTGATAAGCACTTTGGAAATCCACAACTTCAAATGTCAACTTTTCTTTGCGGTAATTTTTGGAATCACCAAAAACCACATCAAGAGCGATTTGGCCGAGTGACTCAGCTTTCTTTCTAGGAATGACTCCATGGAAACTCATGTTGCTGGTACTGAGTCTGGATATCGGAATACCCATCCCTTTCAACGTCTCTGTGTATAGTATATTCAGGACACTGCCACCGTCCATCAAAACCTTAGTCAGTCGAGTGCCTTCGACGACTGGGTCGACCACCAAAGCTTGCCTCCCAGGGGTGGCTATGTGCGTCGGGTGATCAGACTGGTCGAATGTGATGGCAGTCTGAGACCATTTCAGATAACTGGGTGTCGCCGGAGCAACCATATTCACCTCTCGATTGATAACTTTCAATCAACTTTTGCTTTCGACGTCAGTAAAAATCATCAGGGTGGAATTGACCTGAGGATATCCATCATCACTATCTTCTTTGTCCTCAACTTTGTCTGACTCCTTTTCCTTATCTTTGGGCTGTTTCCCCTGGAATTGCTGGATCAAGAGCCGACATTGTCGAGTGGTATGTTTCGGGTAAATGAGCTTACCCTCCTCATCTTTCTTCGTGTGGATGTGGCATGGCAAATCTAACACGTCATTTCCTTCCTTGTCTTTCACCTTCTTAGGGTTCCAAGTCCCTTTAGGCTTCCCTTTAAACTTTCCTTGAGTCACGGCCAAGGCTTCTCCAGGAGCAGCTGGCTCGGCTTTCCGCTTCTGCTTCCGACTAGGAGTTCCCTCCTCCGGTTTTGTGGGCGACTGACTTGTGTTTGCCACTCCGAAGCCGATCCTCTTCTTCACCATTGGCATACTTGGGGGAGATCTCCATCATTCGACTCAGAGACATGTCTCCGGTTCGACCGAATTTCAGGTTTAGCTCTCTGTGCTTAACGCCTTCCTTGAAGGCACAAACTGCCTAGTGATCAGATACATTTTCTACCGTGTGATGCAACTTGATCCATCTCTGGATGTAATCCCTCAAAGTTTCATTCGACTTCTACACACAAGATTGCAGCTCCGTCAACCCTGCTGGTCGCTTGCAAGTCCCTTCAAACGTTCTGACAAACACTCGGGCAAGATCTTCCCAAGTGTAAATGCTGCTGGGTGCTAAATGATTCAACCATGCTCTGGCCGAGCCCTCCAACATAAGAGGCAGGTGTTTCATGGCCACTTCATCATTGCCGCCACCAATCTGAACAGCCACTCGGTAGTCCTCAAGCTAAGTGTTAGGCTTGGACTCACCAGTGAACTTACTGACTCCAGTCGCCAACCTGAAGTTGGGAGGAATCACCGCGGCCCTGATGGCTCTGCTGAAACACTCTGGTCCTGAAACGTGCACTCTGATGCTGGTGGGTACATCTCTGTCATGACCTTCTCAGTGAGCTCTGTTCCTGTCGACCAAACCTTGAACGATAATGGATCTCGCATCAAAGCTAGTTCCCTGGGGTCGACTGGAATCCTTCGCCCAACACTGTGATGGCGTCTATCATCCTGCTGTCGAGTCACGTACGATCTGCCCCTTGGGGGAGGGGTGGGCACTCGACGTCGATCATCACGATCGAATCGGTGATCATACTGCTCACGGTCCTTGTACTGATCATGTCGGTCCCCACGTTCCTCACGCCTCGGGGCGATCTTGGGCTATGGGCCGACTGGACTGTATTTGCAGCGACAGATCTGATGTGAATCCTATTCCGCGACTGCGATACAGCTGAATTTTGATCTCCTGCTGCCCGGAGTAAATCTCTGATCTGTAACAAACCTCTGACTGGGAAGGCTGAATCGACTCTACTATACGGGCTGCAGCTGCTAAATTCTGAATCGGAGTTCGATATACCTGAGTCGGTGGTGGAAAGAGTTTACGTCGACTGGATGCTGGAACCCATTGTCGCGCACGCTCGTTGAGTGCTCACTGAAGGTTCTCCAGTCGAGTGCGCTCAGCCAAGTTGGCCAAGCGCACGTCCTCTAAGGCACGAGCCTCGGGGGTTTCTCCAACGACTGGAGTGTGCAACGCATCCATGTTCCGGTGGCGAAGTTCTTCCCTCTGCAGCAAAGTGAGGGGCTCGGGGAGATATTCTTCATGGTCATGCGACGGTTCGCCTCCGCCGTCGCCCCGTCGGTGCGGGGAAAACCGGGAGGACTGCATGGTCCATCGACCATCAGAACCTTCGCCGCTGGATCACTACTATCGCACTCGTATGCAGTCTCTGTGGAGCCAGTCGACAGGTCGAACAGGCTGTAGAGAGATTTGTCGGGCTCGATCGCCGCGACTTGGGGGGTGGCCGACTGGCGAGCCACCGCGTGCCTCACCCACCGCTGAAGCCTCGACCGATCGGAGCGCTTGCACCGGCGGGAAACAGGGAGGGAGGACGACACAGGTGTCGACCGATACTGGGTCGACGGTTGACGTAGGAGGACGCCGCGGATGCACGCGCGAAAATGCGTCGCTCCATGGACGGGGAGCGCGTCGACGTCGAGCGGAGCCTCCTGAAACCAAGCGGAGTCGTCGGCGATGAACGTGAGCGCGCCGAGACGGATCTCGCGGCCCTCAACCAAAACTCTGCCTAAAGCCATGATGAAGGAGATCGGAAAGATCGCAACTTCTCCAATAAGTCGCTAAGACACCTCCCCACGGTGGGCGCCAACTATCGTGGTTCTAAGTCTAACAGTAGTATAGGGGGGTAGGAATGGAGAGGCAAGATCCTAGCTATGGAGTAGTTGTATACGCAAGGGATATACGAGTTCAGGCCCTTATCAAAGGAAGTAACAGCCCTACATCTCAGAGCCCGGAGGCGGTCGACTGGATTATATGCGTATGAGTTACAAAGGTGCGAACCCTTTACACTAAGGAGGGGGTGGCTTATATAGAGTTCGCCAGACCCCTCCGACCCTCAGTTTTGTAGGGTTTAAAGTACATTAAGATCTGGCGTTACTGGTAATGCTACAAGTAAAGTGCTATGATGACCATAAAAGCTACTTAATGGCCGACCGTTTGCATGCAGAGGGACTTTAGATCTCCCAGTCGTCAAGTGGTTGGCTTCATGGTCGAGTGGTTGGCTTCATGGTCGAGTGTCTTCGAGTCTGTCAAGTGGAACACTTCTGAGTCGATTGACAGGTGGTTTCTTCTAGAGATGTCCTTGGGTAGGGTAGTTTGGATAGATCCATGACCTTACCGTAGGTACATAGCTTCATCACCGGCGATGGGGCGGCCGGTGACGGCGGTGACGGGAGGCACCGGGCGTCGTCGTCGGGGATGTGGGTTCCCAATCCAGATCGGGATCATGGGAGGAGTGACGAGGGAGAGGTGTGAATCGGGGGGGAGAGGAGTGGACCGAGAGGGGG
>NC_041385.1:611203216-611220911 GCF_002162155.2 Triticum dicoccoides
ATTTTATTTCTTTTCCATTTTCTCTTTTCCTTTTGCACTTTCTTTTTGTACCAAATGAGTTTTGTTATGAACAAAACTTGGCACATAAATCTAACACAATATATTGAGATGGAACAAAAAGTATGGGGTCAAAAGGAGTTGTCTAACCATTTTTAGAAATTTAAAAGGCCAATTTAATTGCCGCTTGGACCAAAAATTAATCCCATGGGCATTTTGGGAATTCAAAAGAGGTTGGTTCCAACATGAAAAATATCCAGGGATTATTTGATACACCTTGAACATTTTTTTTAAGTTTGATAAATTTGAAATTGAAATTGAACATTGACTTGGATCAAGTGAGGATTAGCAACAGCAAGAGTGATGACCTAGCATCATTAGCAGGAGGTTACTGTAGCTTAATTATCCGGGCGTCACAGGGTGGACCGTTGCTTAGGTGTTGTTATTACTTGAACAAACCTCCTACTTATGATTAACCCCCTCGCAAGCATCTGCAACTATGAGAAAAGTATTAAAATAAAATATAACCATAGCATTAAACTTTTGGACCCAAATCGGCCCCTTACGAAGTAGCGCATATACTAGGGTTTAAGCTTCTATCACTCTAGCAACCCATCATCTAATAACTACTCCACAATGCATTCCCTTAGGCCCAAGTATGGTGAAGTGTCATGTAGTCGATGTTCACATGACACCACTAAGGGAATCACAAGATACATATGATCAAAATATTGAACACATATCAAGTTCACATGATTACTTGCAATAAGATTTCTCCCATGACCTCAAGAACAAAAGTAACTACTCACAAATGATAATCATGCTCAAGATCAGAGGAGTAATTAAATAGCATAATGGATCTGAACGTATAATGCTCCACGAAATAAACCATATAGTAATCAACTACAAGATGTAATCAACACTACTAGTCACCCACGGGTACCAATCTGAGGTTCCGGTACAAAGATTGAACACAAGAAATGAACTAGGGTTTGAGAGGAGATGGTGTTGTTGAATATGTTGATAGAGATTGCCCTCCCCAAGAGGGAGAGTTGTTGGTGATGATGATGACGATGATTTCCCCCTCCGGTAGGGAAGTTCCCCTGGCGGAATTGCTCTGCCGAAGGGCAAAAGTGCTCCTACCCAAGTTCCGCCTCGAGACGGTGGTGCTCTGTCCCGAAAGTCCTCCCCTTATTTTTTTTCTAGGTCAAAATGACTTATATACCAGAAGAGGGGCACTGGAGGTGGGCCGAGGATGGCACAACCCACCAGGGCGCTTGGGCTACCTGACGCACCCAGGTGGGTTGTGCCCACCTGGTGGGCCCCCTTTGGTAGTTGTTTGCTCCAATACTCTTCATATATTCCAAAACAATTCTTCGTAAATTTTCAGCTCATTTGGAGATGTGCAGAATAGGTAACTTTGACGTAGCTTTTTGAGGTACATAATTCCAGCTGCCAGCATTCTCCCTCTTTATGCAAACCTTGCATATTATGAGAGAAAGGCATTAGAATTACTCCATAAAGCATTATTATGGATAAAAACATTATAAATAATAGTAGGAAAACATGATGCAAATTGGACGTATCACTCACGAGGATGATATTTAAATTTCTTAGTGAAAGTTTGGGTGAGGTTTATGTGTTGTATGCACGTATCTTCAATGAAGGGAGCGAGCTCGGTGTTGTGAAAATATCGCTCAAATTCTTCCTTGATACCTGCACTCGTCCTAAAGTCATCACACGGCCATAGGCATGATTTGTTAAGGGCATCCCGCATTGAGCTTGCACTTGGCTGAACATAGGACCGTGATGTCTACTAGAATTATGTCGGTATTTCCCCAAAGAGGAAGGGATCATGCAGTATAGTGAATGTAGGTATTTCCCTCAGTGATGAGACCAAGGTTATCGAACCAGTAGGAGAACCTCCTCACACCACGTAAACAGCACCTGCACACAAATCAAATACTCGCAACCCGACGTGTTAAAGGGGTTGTCAATCCCTTTCGGGTACGGTGCCTCAAGATAGGCAAATAACGTGAGGTAAAAGTGGTAGATAGGACAAATAGATCGTGAAACAAATAAATTGCAGCAAGGTATTTTGTATTTTTGGTTTAATAGATCTGAAAATAAATGCAAAGGAAAATAGATCACAAAGGCAAATATGATGAAAAGAGACTTGGGGGCCGTAGGTTTTACTAGTGGCTTCTCTCGAGAAAAATAGCAAACAGTGGGAAAACAATTACTATTGGGAAATTGATAGAACTTCAAATAATCATGATGATATCCAGGTAACGATCATTATATAGGCATCACGTCCAAGATTAGTAGACCGACTCCTGCCTGCATCTACTACTATTACTCCACACATCGACCGCTATCCAGCATGCGTCTAGTGTATTAAGTTCATGGAGAAACGGAGTAATGCAATAAGAACAATGACATGATGTAGACAAGATCTATTTATGTATAAATAGACCCCATCTTGTTATCCTTAATAGCAACAATACATACATTTCGTTTCCCTTTCTGTCACTTGGATCAAGCACCGTAAGATCGAACCCATCACAAAGCACCTCTTCCCATTGAAATATAAATAGATCAAGTTGGCCAAACAAAACCCAAATATTGGAGAATAAATAGAGGCTATAATCAATCACGCATATAAGAGATCAAAGAAGACTCAAATAACTTTCATGGATAAAAACATAGATCTGATCATAAACTCAAAGTTCATCGGATCCCAACAAACACATCGCAAAAAGACATACATCATATGGATCTCCAAGGGACCATTGTACTGGTAATCAAGAGAGAGAGAGAGAGAGAGAGAAAGCCATCTAGCTACTAACTATGGACCTGTAGGTCTACAAAGAACTACTCACGCATCATTGGAGAGGCACCAATGGACATGATGCACCCCTCCGAGATGGTGTCTAGATTGGATCTTGTGTTTCTGGACTGTACGGTGGCTGGAATTGATTTTCGTCGACTCCCCTAGGGTTTCTGGAATATTGGGGTATTTATAGAGCAAAGAGGCGGTTCAAGGGGCACTCGAGGTGGGCACAATCCACCGGGGCGTGCCTGTGCCCCCAGGCGCTCCCTGGTGGGTTGTGCTCTCCTCGGAGCACCCCCCAGGTGCTTTCCTGGCCCATTGGATCTCTTCTGGCCCAAAAAAATCCTCAAAATGTTTTGCTGCATTTTGACTCCGTTTGATATTGATTTCCTGCGATGTAAAAAACATGCAGAAAACAGCAACTGCCACAGGGCACTATGTCAATAGGTTAGTACCAAAATATGATATAAAAGGACTATAAAATGATTCTAAAACATCCAAGAATGATAATATAACAGCATGGAACAATCAAAAATTATAGATACGTTGGAGACGTATCAGCATCCCCAAGCTTAATTCTTGCTCGTCCTCGAGTAGGTAAATGATAAAAATATAATTTTTGATGTGGAATGTTGCCTAACATGTTCATCACATTTCTTTTCTTTATGGCATGGACATTTGGACTTTTATATGATTCAAAGCAATAGTCTAGTTTCAGCATGAAGACTTTAATACTCAAGCATACCAACAAGCAACCATGTCTTTCAAAATATGAACACTAAAGCAAGTTATCCCTAGCCCATTATGCTCAATCATTGATCCATTCATGAAACACACTCGAATATTAGCTACACCCAATGCTCAAATACGATCATAGTGCCCCTTAGTTGGTGCTTTATAAGAGAAGATGGAGACTCAAATTCAAAATAAAAAATGCATAATTAAATAAAGGCCCTTCGCGGAGGGAAGTAGGGATTTGTAGAGGCGCCAGAGATCAAAGCTTAAATCGAGAGGTAAAAACATTTTTGAGAGGCATACTTTTTCCACCAACGCAAACGACTTAGAGCTCCCAACACTTTCCATGCTAGATACATCATAGGCGGTTCCCAAATAGAAAATAAAGTTTATTCCTTTTTCCACCTTTACTTTCACTTTCCATGGCTAGCCGAATCCACGGTTGCCCTCCATACCAACACTTTCCAAGGAATTTATTATTTGACAACGTAAAGTAAATTCATTTTTCATTTCATGAATGGGCATCCCTAATACATTTGTCGTACTCTTGTGCAATGACAAGTGAATAAACACTCATCGTGACAATAACACATCTAGCATGGAAAATATTGGACACCTCTCACAGCCTCGCGAGCGGTAGAGCACACAAAAGAGAATTTTATTTTGAAAATTAGAGATGGCACATGCAAATTTTCTTAGAACGGCATGTAAATACCGCATAGAGGTAGATATAGTGGACTGATATGGCAAAACTGGTTTAAAGGGTTTTGGATGCACAAGTAGTGATCATACTTAGTGCAAAATGAAGGCTACCAAAAGATTGAGAAGCGACCAAGCAAAAAGCAAAAAATATCGTACCCAAGCATTAAGCATAAGTAACACCGAATAATGCACCACAAGTAGGATATAAATTTCATTGCATAACTATTGACTATCATTCTTGCATAGGGAATCACAAACCTTAACATCAATATTCTTACTAAAGCACAATTACACATCAACATGAGTCACATATCACATCGTAATATCTCAAAACCATTACTAAGAATCAAGTTTATTTTGTCCAGTGATCTTCATGAAAGTTTTTATTATATCATACAAGACGCTCCAAGCAAAACTCATAATATGTGACAAACAAAAATATAGTTCCAAGTAAAATACCGATGGTTGTTAGAAGAAAGCGGGGATGCCACTCGGGGGCATCCCCAAGCTTAGTTGCTTGCTACTTCTTGAATGGTATCTTGGGGTGCCTCGGGCATCCCCAAGCTTAGCCTTTTGCTAATCCTTATTCCTTCATCCATCATAAGATCACCCAAAACTTGAAAACTTCAATCACACAAAACTCAACAAAACCTTCATGAGATCCGTTAGTATAAGAAAGCAAACCACTAATATAAGTGTTGGGGATATAACTATTGGGTATGACCCACCCAGGAGGGGCCGGGTCATACCACTGGTGGTTCATAATGAGAAGGCCCATGAAGATGTTGAAGATGGCAGTTCACGAAGCAAGCTTACTGAAGGCCCAAGACCCGAAGGTGACTTGAGGCCCATGGGCGTAAACCGCCATATATTCAATTGTATGTTAAGGAAAGTGTAGATTGTGTCACTGAGCCAGACACGTTGTGTATGAGCTGGCCAGGACTCTGTAAGCCGCCGGGTATCAGCCTATGTATATAAAGAGGTGACCCGGCGGCGGTTGAGGGCAAGAAAGAAGAGGTCGAGAACTAGGTCAAGCATATTCACTCCCTGGTAAATCAAGCCCAAGCAATACGACCCTAAACTAGAGTAGGCATTTACCTCCACTGCGAGGGGCTGAACTACTATAAACTCTCTGTGTCCCTTGTCCCGTTTAACCCCTTCAAGCTAACTATGTTGTGATGGCTCCACACCTAAGTCCTCATGCTAGGGCAGCTGACGTGACTATTCCATGATAGTTGGCGCCCACCGTGGGGCCAGCGCATGGTGGTTTCGAGTTCTTGAAGGGCAGCTTCGCAGGGCTCAAGGGATACGCTATGGGTCGGATGACTAAGAGTCATCGCGGCAAGCTCTACATCGAAGACGAGGGCTGGGGCCCCGAGGTCAGCTCAATCGAGTACGGGTACTGGGTCCCCTTTGCCGGAATCCATGTCTTCATCGACAAGATTGGTGAGTCGGAAGCTGGGCCGGACATCTGCACCGACATCGTCAAAACGGCTCGGCACTCGCGACCCGCCAAGGTTCAAGCCGCCCCGAAGCATGTCTTTGTTGGTTTCGTTCATGGAGCAGAGCTGGAAGGAGGATCTGAATCTGGTGGTGAGACGGTTATCTACTCAGGCGACGAGTCCTCAACTGGTGAGACCAACTCCATCTATCATGTTCAGGATGGTAGCTTGGGGGTTGTTTTGATGGTGACAGTATTCCGGACCCCTACGAGCCACCACACCGGGTTGCGATCTTCATGGTCGGTACACAGCAAGGGAAGGATTCTTCGAGTGCAGCAATCATGATCTCCGATCAGCAACGACGATGGCTGCCGGGACAGGAGGCCCTGTGCGCCCGCCGGCTCAAGTTTTGTCCGATTTGTTGGATGCCCTGGCAACATTGTTGATGGCAGAAGTTCACCCAGCGAATCAAACTGAGCATAACGCGGATGTTGCAAAATTATGAGATGAGATAACCCAAGCCAAGGAGGAGCTAAACACGGAGAACACCCGGATGGCAACGGAGTGAGCCGCCTTGCAATGGGAGGCAGAACGGCTTCAGGCAGAGAGCATCCGCTTAAGCCTGGACCGGGATGTGTCAAACACTGTCTTTAACAGAAGGCATGTGAGTAGGCTACCCCGACTTATGACGCGAGGAACCTTTTCAACACGCCTGGGGCAGGAACTGGCAACCCACCTGGTGTGGATCGGGCCGTTGAGGCGCCGGCGGCTGGAGAACCAGTTCAGCCATGTGCTACAGACCCCCCACGTTTGAACTTGACCCCTCCTCAGCATGTTCCGACACCCCCGGGGCATTTTTCTAACCCCTTGGATAACATGATAGCTGCAGCTACTCGACTGGCGGCTCTCCCACCTCACAATGAATCGCCAGCGGCAATGGAAAGACGTAGAGCTGGAGAGCTTCTTCAGATGGATGTGGCCCAACAAACGGCGTATTCATATAGTTGTGATCGTATCCATTCAACACCACTTCCAAGCCGGAGTTATAGCATGCATATCGATGAACCGGCCGTGTCAAGCAGTGAACGGCACCGCAATCAGCCCCGTAGGCCTGAGCATGCTGGCAGGGCACAGCGTGAGGTGGAGCTGGTGGCTCAGCTGGTGGCTCAACATCAATCTCAGGTTTATCCGTCGGCGTCTGTGGAGGAAGGAGTGACCTCCATAACCTTGGGTGTACCATGTTTAGTACCGGCTTTACGCAATGAGCGCCTGCCTAAGGATTTCAAGGCCCCCCGTAAGGTGCCTAACTACACGGCGGATCAGCCCCCAGAGTCATGGATTGAGAGTTATGAGATGGCTATGGAGATGCTGGATGTTAGTGATGCTGCATGTGCTAAGTATTTCACCATGATGTTGGACGGCCCGGCTCGTACTTGATTAAAAAGCCTGCGTGCTAACTCCATTGGATTGTGGGTAGAGTTGAAAAGGTGGTTTATTCAGTTTTAAAGACACATGCAAGCAGCCTATGTCGATTCTAGATTTGGATTCTTGCGTCCAAGGTGAGGGTGAGTCAACAACCAATTGGGTGCGCCGGATTTCAGCTGTTATACACTCTTCGGACAGTATCAACGCCGGTTCAGCAGTCCTGATGTTAGAGAAGAATTGTCACTTCCTTCCCCGTAAGCAGAAAGTGGGGCGGCTTAAGCGTCATTGCAATGATATGGGGGAGCTCATGGCAGCTCTCATCAAGTATGCTGACTCTGATGGCACTAAAGATCCTGAGTCTGATGATGAGAAGACTGGGAAGGGGAAGAAAGGTGGCAATGCAGAGGTACATCATAACACGTCGGGTCAAGGTGGTAATGGTAAATGTAAGGCGGACGACGGTTTAGATTTCGTGGCTAACACTAGAACACAGAATAATAACTAACGTCGTAAGGGGAAAGCTCAAGCACCCCGGTTTGGAGGGCTGAAGTTCAACCTTGAATCCATGATGAATTGGCCTTGTCCGAAGCACGGGACCCAGGATAAGCTGGCCAGTCATCTATGGAAGGATTGCTTCATCATGAGGGAGTACAAAAATTCTAACTTTTTTCAGAATAATCATGGCCCGCATGGCGGTTCAGGTTCTGGTTCTCATGGACCTGGCTTTGGAGGTGTCGGCTCAAGCTCTAGCTTTCAAGGACAAGGAAATCACGGTGGTTTTAATCAGCAATCTGGCCAAGGGAATCAGCAACAGTAGTCTGGTTATCAGAGTAATCCAAAGCAGCTGAATGGTGGTCAGTATCATGTGTTCACCGCAAGCCTATGCAAGCGAGATCAGAAAATCCATAAGCGGGTGGTGAACTCTGTTGAGCCGATGGTGCCTCATTATTTAAGGTAGTCTGAGAAGCCTATTGTATGGATCCATGAGGATCACCCACCCCGAGTTGACAATCCAGGTCAGTTGGCATTGGTGGTTGCTCCAGAGGTCGGAGGGTACAAGCTTACTAAGATGCTCATGGATGGGGCAGCAGTATCAATATCCTTTATCATGAGACTTTTTGTCGTATGAATTTGGCTGACAAAGATCTTAAGGCGTCTTCTACTGTTTTCCATGGAGTGGTGCCAGGTAAGTCGGTGTATCCAGTAGGTAAGATAACACTAGTGGTAGCCTTTGGAGATGATCATGACTCCAGGGCTAAGAAGTTGACCTTTGAAGTGGTGAAGATCAAAAGCCCATACCTTGCCTTGTTCGGGCGGCCGGCTTACGCCAAGTTTATGGCATGGCCGTGTTCTTTTTATTTGCATCTTAAGATGCCTGGTCATAAGGGCACCATTATGGTGCATGGTAATAGAAGAATTGTTCTGGATTGTGAAGAGGGTGATGCTGCTTATGCTAAGTCGGCCTGTGCCACTGAGGAGTTGAAATTATAAGGAGAATGTTGACTCGGTGGATATGACCCCATTGAAGAAGCTAACTACAGAGAATGACCCCTGTTGAAGTTTAAGTCGGCCGATGACACTAAACTGGTTGATTTTGTGCCTGGCGATTTGTCCAAGTAGTTCAGCATCAGTGCTAATATGGATCCAAAATAGGAAAGCGCGCTCATCAAGTTCATCCTTGAGAACCGGGACATCTTTGCATGGAAACCTTCTGACATGACAGGTGTACCGAGGGAACTCGCTGAGCACACTCTTAATGTAGATCCCAAGTTTAACTCAGTCAAGCAGTTTCTTCGTCGCTTTAATGAGGAGAGGCGCAAGGCAATTGGTGAAGAGGTGGCCCGGCTCTTGGCGGCAGGGTTCATCGTTGAAGTTTTTCATCCTGAGTGGTTGGCTAACCCGGTGTTGGTACTTAAGAAAAATGCCACTTGGCATATCTGTGTGGATTATACAGATCTTAACAACGCATGTCCGGCTGATCCTTTTGCTCTCTCGCGTATTGATCAGATTATTGATGCTGCGGCGGGTTGTGAGCGTTTGAGCCTTTTGGATGCTTATTTTGGATATCATCATATCAAGATGGCAGTTAAGGACTAGGAGAAGACAACTTTCATCACTCCCTTTGGAACCTTCTGCTATGTGTCTATGCCTTTTGGGCTCAAGAGTGCCGAGGCGACTTACCAACGGTGTGTTCAGAATTGCCTCCATGGCCAGATTGGGAACAATGTTTACGCTTATGCGGATGATATTGTTGTGAAATCCAGGAAGAAGGAAACTTTGATAGATGATTTGAAAGAGACCTTTGACAATCTTCGAGTCTATAAAATGATGCTTAACCCGGCCAAGTGTGTTTTTGGCGTGCCAGTGGGCAAGTTATTGGGCTTCCTGGTTTCTGGGAGGGGTATTGAAGCTAACCCAGAGAAGATCAAAGCCATCACTTCTTTGGCTAAGCCGGCGTGTATCAATGATGTCCAGCGCTTGGCAGGTCGTATTGTGGCTTTGAGCCGGTTTATCAGCCGCCTGGGAGAGAAGGATATACCTTTGTATCAACTGATGAAGAAGGCAAATGACTTTGTTTGGAGCGATGCCGCTAATGAGGCGTTTGAGGCACTTAAGAAACAGTTGGCTGAGCTGCCGGTTCTTGCAACCCTATTGAGAAGGAGCCCTTGCTGTTATATGTGGATGCAAACAATAGGGCTGTCAGTGTGGCAGTTGTGGTTGAAAGGAAGGAGTCAGGAAAGGAGTATTCGATTCAAAGGTCGGTTTATTACGTCAGTGAGGTTCTCATTGAGTCTAAGCGGAGATACCCACATTGGCATAAACTGGTTTACGGCGTGTTCATGGTCAGTCGCAAGTTGAAGCAATATTTCCTTGGTCATCCCATCACTATGGTTAGTTCTGCTCCGTTGGGGGATATTATTCAAAACAGAGAAGCCATAGGTCGGGTAGCTAAGTGGGCTATTGAGCTTGGACCCCATGGCTTGAAGTATGTGCCTAGGACGGATATAAAATCTCAAGCACTGGTGGACTTCATCAACGATTGGACAAAGCTGCAGATGCCTAAGGATAAGCTGAACAATACATATTGGACTACTCATTTTGATGGATTCAGACAATTGGACGGCTCGGGGGCTGGAGTTATATTGACTTCCCCATGAGGTGATAAATTTTGTTATGTTTTAAGGTTGATGTTCCCTTGTACTAACAATGTAGTTGAGTATGAAGCCTTACTCCATGGTCCTCGAATGGATAAAGAGATGAATCTAAGCCGGGTACTGTTCTTTGGCGACTCAGATTTGGTGGCTCAGCAAGTATCAGGAACTTGGGATTCAAAGGATCCACTCATGGCGGCTTATTGCCGAGAGGTTGATACTATTGCTGGTCACTTCCAAGGATATCAAGTGGAGCATGTTGATCGAAGGAAAAATGAAGTTGTTGATGCATTAAGACGACTGGGTCTCAGCGTAAGCCGGTGTCCCCTAATGTTTTCCTTGATGTTCTGCATAACCCATCAGTAAAGTTGCCTACAGAGGAGGACTTAGCAATTCCTGACCCAGAGGCACAGTTGGTGGCGGCTCTCCATGTTATCCCTGATTGGACTGTTCCATATCCGGCTTATATGACCCGAGGCGAGTTACCTGAGGATGAACCTTTGGCCGTACAAATAACCCGGATGTCTAAGTCAATGACTATTATCAATGGTGAGCTTCACAGATGTAGTGTTACAGGAGTGTTTCAACGATGCATTTATCCTAAGGAGGGCCGTGAAATTTTAAGGGAGATTCATGAAGGAGATTGTGGTCATCATGCCGGCTCTAAATCTCTTGTTGCTAAGGCTTCTTGTCATGGGTTTTATTGGCTAACAGCTCATGCTGATGCAGAAGATCTGGTCAGTAAGTGTGATGGTTGTCAGAAATTTTCAAGACGAGCTCATGTGTCGGCTCAAGAATTGAGGATGATTCCAATTACTTGGCCATTTGCAGTCTGGGGGCTGGATATGGTTGGGCCTTTCAAAAGGTCTAAGGATAGAAAGACTCACCTCTTGGTAGCAGTAGACAAGTTTACAAAGTGGGTTGAGGCTGAGCCGGTCAGCAAATGTGATGCAGCCATGGCAGTTCAATTCATCAAAAAGGTGATCTTTCGTTTTGGATATCCTCATAGTATCATTACTAATAATGGTACTAATCAGTCTAAGGGGGCAATGAAAGAATTCTGTTAGCAAGAGCATATCCAGCTTGATGTATCATCAGTGGCTCACCCCCAGTCTAATGGCCAAGCTGAACGAGCTAATCAAGAAATCTCGAGAGGTATCAAGCCCCGGCTTATGGTCCCTTTGCAGAGGACATCGAGTTGTTGGGTGGAGGAGTTGCCCTCAGTGCTTTGGAGTATCAATACCACCCCCAATAGATCTACGGATTACACGCCTTTCTTCATGGTTTACGGAGCTGAGGCGGTTCGCCCTAGTGACATATGTCATGATTCGCCTCGCGTGGCGGCTTATGTTGAAGATGATAATGAGAAATCATGTCAGGATGCTATTGACCTGTTGGATGAAGAGCATGACCTTGCGGCGGCTCGTTCGGCAATTTACCAACAAGATCTACGTCATTATCACAGCCACCGGGTTAAGACCAGGACCTTTCAAGAAGGAGATTTCGTGCTCCGGCTCATCTAGGATCAACTAACATGCACAAGTTATCCCTACCTTGGGAAGGGCCCTTTGTGGTTAGCAAAAATCTGAACAACAGGTCAAACTACCTTATCGATATTCAAGACCACAAGGACTCACGCACGTCGGAGGAGGAGACCCACCAGCCGTGGAATATTGCTCATCTTCGTCCTTATTACACCTGAGTCACCGGCTCTTGTGATGTACATACTTTTATCAATGTATATATTATGATTAGTATAATAAAGCCGACATCCCTGATGATTCAGGGCCTTTGTCGTTTCATTTCTGAGAACCTGAGTCTTTATTTACTTCATAAGGTCACTTGGGGGCTTCCTGCTCATTGAGCATAGCTATGACCCTTTTGATCCGGCTTGTATGGCTTGATTGCAAAAACTTGGGGGCTTCCTGCTCATTGAGCATAGCTATGACTACCCTAATGATCCAGCTTGTACGCTTGGATCACAATATTACTTGGGGGCTTTTTGTTAAATGAACAAAAGCTTTGTTGTCCCTCGTAATAGGCTTGGTCGCCAGGTGTATTCACCAACAAACCGAGTTATCCTGCCTTTGTAAGTTTGCCACTCCGACCAGATAATCCTGGAATGACTCGCCATACTCTTGACAGTTAATATTTTAAAGACCCTGAACTTGTCAAAGTTAAAATGACGATTTGGTCATGTGAGGCACGGCTTGCAGGTTTGAATTAAGGAGTAACTCAGTGGTTGTGCAACCCTTGAATAGCACTTGATGTTGAGGCCTGGTAGCCTTTGAATGCCTTGATTTTTCTGTTTTCTTTTGCCTTTGAATATTTTTGATGACTTATATACATGTGCCATATTGATATATGGTCGAAACTCAATTCAGGCCATGATGCCTTGATCTTTATTTGATGAAATCCAGTGTTTTGATAACCCGGCCTGGCTTTGGATGTTAAGTCGCTAGTGTATGATGTTTATATCTATGGAGTTCTGTCCAATGCATTGTAAGCCGGCAGCGTGGATAAATCATAGAGTGATGTGCTATGTATTCGGACTATTGCCCTTATTGCATTTGTCATTGTAAGCCGGCAATACACATAAGTATCACAAGTATGATATTTATTTTGTTATAATTATATGAGGTTTTGATGAACCAGCCCTGGTTCTGGACGATATAGTCACCAGTGGTTTGTTATATGGGGCTTTTTGACCCGCCTTGGGGTAAACCACCAAGGTACATGTGCTCTGTTTTTATGCAGGGTTTATGACAATATGCTTAGGAAAAATTGATAATGACTATGAGCTTGAACATTAGGTCATCAAAGAAGATCAATACAAGTCATCAAGTGTTTGGAAAGATCAACATGTGCGATGGCATGACAGATAAATTGTTTGAAAGCTAGCCTATTACAAGGCAACTGATAGCCCAAAAGAATAATTGTTTTGGCAAAGTCTCACAGAGAGTAGATGCTAAGCCGGCCTGCAGCTTACTGGTCTTGGCCTTGACGGGTTGACGCTTGTGGGTTGTCCAGCACCGATTCATCCTGCTCCTCTTCACCCATTGGCTAGAAGTCAGTGGTTGCCCAGTTGATCCCAGTCAAAGATCTGAATATAGCTTCATCACTTATAAGTGTTGATGGGTCAATATCAGGGGCAAAAGTGTGCTTACGGATCGGAGGAGTCAGGTCTTATGAATCATGAATCGGCGCCTTGACCTTCTTGTTATCATCATCATAAACCGGTTGATAATGTGACACATTGGTATCTCTAGCCAGCTTGCTTGCTAGAGGATGCATCTCCCTCGCTATTGAAGTGAAGTCTTCTGCACTGAAAGGAGACCCATCCTCTTTCATGCTAGGGCAGCCATTCGCCAAATCTGCCGGCTCAAGATCGGCTTGCCATGCTTTGGCCCGGGTTAGCGCAGTGAGTGCACCGGCTCTGGCAGTTGATTTCTTCAGTTCTTCAATCCGCAGGGGCAGCACAGGCAACTTCTCCAAAGTATCCTTGATATGGGTTGGTGGCTGTTTCTTGTGAGCTGCTATGCAGATGGCTTGTTGCACGCCAGTATATAATTGTTCAATGAGGGTGTAGGCGGCTTTCAATTTCTTCCGCATATCTGAGCCAAGATGAGCAACTCTGGAGCCTGCATCGTTAAGAAAAATTTATAAGCCGGATGCATAGCGATTATAATCTATTGAAAGCAAATATTAAGATGAACTTACTTACCAAAGATGGTAGCAGTCATGGCGTTTAATTGATGCTTTAAGCCGGCGAGCTCTTCAGCTACCGGCTTAAGAGTCGCTTCAGCATCCTATGCTCTTTTCAATAGGGCTGACTTTTCTGTTTCCCAACCGCCCTGATCAGCTTTGAAATCTTTTTTCAGCCTCTCCATATCTGCTAAAGAAGTGGTCAACTCGGCTTTGGCCTTGGAGGTTTCTGTTTGCTGAGACTTGATGTTTTCTTGAAGGTCAGCGACCTGGGATTCTTTGCTATTAAGCTCAGCCTGAAAGATAGAAACAATGAGTGGGATTGCAATGAGTTTATTTAATAAGTCCCAAGCATAATGCAAGTATTTTACTTGGCACTTGGGGGATAATGCACCTTGCTCTTTTTTAAGACAAGTTTATGATGACATGATTACTATATGATGACTATAGCCGGTTCATGGGGGTTATATGCTCAAATTTTCTGGACACATATGGTATTGAGACCTGGCTTATCTTGACAGATTAAGAAAGCCCTTGAGGGCTATGGATGTGAAATTAAATCATTATTATCTAAAGTCCCAGCTCACCTTGACAGATTAAGCCGGCCCTTGGGGGCTACACATGCAAAGTTGAAGTACTATTATTGGAAGTCCCGGTTTATCTTGAAAGTATAAATCGGCCATTGGGGGCTACTGGATTTGATATCTAAAGCTATTGAAGTTTACATCACATTCTATTCTATCATGTCCAATCAACTTGGCGGCTAATGGAAGTATATTTATATGAAGAAGTTATAGTGTTTACCTCAAATCTCTCCTTCATCAAGTTTACTAAGCTGGCTTCATAGTCACGACTTGTGTAAAGACGGTTTAAGCACCCAAAGTGAATTTGTTGGGCACTGAAGTGAGCATAGCTGTCCAGATTGGCTGACCACTTGCCTTTGTCAGCGACCGAAATCTGTTCCTTGGCACTGTGCTTCGACAAGACAGTAGGTTTGCCTGGCTCTGTATAGACATGCCTAGTGATGGTAACATCGTCATCTTTTTCTTCAGCCATCTTGATAGGGCTTGACGGCTTAATGGGGCTTGGCAGATTGGTGATGGATGGGTGAACTTCCATCTGGTCAATGTCAACATTGTGATCAACTAGTGGCGGTTCATCAACTATGGCTTCAGGAGCTTGATGAGAGGTCTCTGGTGACTATTGCTCCGACTCAAAAGTGTTCTCAGGAGTTTTTGTCGCCTTCATCTTCTTACTGGGCTTTGCCATAGCCCCGTGAATAAAACACAAGATAAGGTTAGTACAACAGTTGAGTATATAATTGAAAGCAAAGATTTGACAATCTTACCCTGGCATCAGTTTGAAGGCTGGGACATGAGTCCCCATTGAATCGCCAGAGGAAGAATGAGACGTCCCCTGATAATTTGAATCGAAAGGATTAAGAGGTTGTCGAAAAAGACTGGCCCTAGGATAAGTTAAGTCAGAGTTTGTTTAAACCTCTGGACGATGCTTGCGAGGAGCTGGGGTGTTTGGTAAGCCGGATGAAAGGATCCTGCTTCCACTGTTCCGGGTTGTGCAGCGGGCTTCATGTTGCCGCTTCTTCAAAATAAAGTTGGAATCCAAATAAGCCAGAGGATGAGAAACCTTACTTTCCGGCTTGCTTGGCGAGTTTTCTGTTTTGGCATAGATTCTGAGCCAGAGGAAAGAACAATTACCTTTTCGTCACCCGCATGGCTGGCTTCGGCTTCCTCCTGATAACAATCATTGTCAATGAGATGTACAAAAAATGAGCCAAGAGAGTCAAGTTCTACCTCCGACTCATCATCATCACCGTCGTCATCCAAGTTTAACTCGGCGGGATCGGTGGTCTTGGTCTTGGTACGAGTCGGTTTTGCCGTCTTATGTTGCGGCTTCTTCTTCCAAAATGGAGAATCGACCTGTTGAAGTCAAATGATCATAAGTGGGCAGTATTCATGCAAACATGATTCAGATGGAACACATTGTATGCAACACTTACAGATGGCGGCTTGTTGAAGGTGCAGTTGATAACCCACAAGTATAGGGCATCGCAACAATTTTCGAGGGTATAGTATTCAACCCAAATTTATTGATTCGACACAAGGGGAGCCAAAGAATATTCTCAGGTATTAGCAGTTGAGTTGTCAATTCAACCACACCTGGATAACTTAGTATCTGTGTAACATCCCAAAATTCTAAATTTTGGAATGTTATAATAAATAGATAGATTTGTTTGTTTGTTTGAATTGTTGTGTGATTGATTGAGTGAAATTTGAAACTTTTTGAAAGTTAAATGAGAGGGAATAAAAGGACTTTCCCAAACTTTCATTTTTGCTTTCTGATCTCCGTGAATTCAAATATTTCTCATCACAAAACCCTGGAGAGAGGATAACATGACTTCTTCCATTTAAATTAAAAAGGGGTGTTGAAAATATTTAAATTTCATTTGGAAATATTTTCTAATTCATAAACTTCATGCAACTCAGTGATTTTCACGAGCGAAGATAAAATGACTTCTTCAAATTATATGAAATATGAGTTGGGAGTTTCAAAGAATTAAATTCAAAGTTCTTTTGAATTTATTTTCAATTTGGAGTTATTTGAGTTTTATTCAAATTATTTTTCTCCAAAAACAAAATATATGGAAAATAGGGTAACATGATTCCCTACATCAGAAAATTGGAGAGAAATTAATTTGAAGTCATTTTGGTATTTTAAAAATGATTTTTATTGGATTTTATTGGACCAGTAACACTGTGTGAATTATTAGAATTTTTGTGAATTTTATTTGAAGCTAAAATAATGTCCATGTTATAGAAAATCTTTTTCTGCAAATTTTGGTATATTATATGCTTATATAAAAGTTTTAGTCATTTTTTTTTAGTTCTCTGAAATTTTTGTTTAAAAAAAAAAATACCGCAGCGCCTTGGGCCAAAGGCCCAAGCCGCCAAAACCACCGGCCAGCCACAAGGCCATCACACGCGCCGCACCAAGGGAGCCAGGGAGCCGCTCCTTTTCCTTTTTCCTAATACTAGTAGGATTTGATCCCGTTTCGTTTATTCCGATTTGTTTCTAGATCTTTTCCCTTTTGTTTCCTAATCCTAATCTATTTCTTGTCCCCTACCCCAAGCAAAACCCTCCCTTCCCCAATATAAATACCCAAGCACCCCCCCCCTCTAGCACATCAAATCAACACCTCTCCTCTCCTCTCCTCACCCCACGTCGCTGCGCCGCCTCGCCGGAGTTCGCCGGACCACCGCCGCCATTGCCGCCCCGCCCCACCACCTCCGGCCATCCTAGCCACCCACCGACCCTACCGTCCCTTCCCCGACGCCAGAGGGCCACCGGAGGACGTCACCGGAGCTCCACCAGAACCCCATCATCGGAACTGCTACAGTAAATCCCGACCTACTTTTTTTTTCGTTCTGTTTTTTTTTCAGAATAGTTTCAATCTTGTAAAATCCATAGTTAATTATCTACGAGGTATTTTTGAGTGATTCCAACTGCCTTGGATCACAAATTTTATGAAGTTTCTGTTAGTTCAATTGTATTTCATATTGGAGCACTTTAAATTTGTGTTTGTATGAATTTTCTCAAATCACTAGATTTGAGATATTTTGAGTTAGGAATATTATTTTCGACCAATTCTTTTTGCTCCTGGTCTCTAGGACCTTTGTTTATCCAGT
>NC_041385.1:611221124-611306492 GCF_002162155.2 Triticum dicoccoides
TCTTTTTGCAAATAAAATTTTATGGAAAAAAAATACTTTCTGTTAAATTAGTTATTTTACATTTTATTTTCTGTTAATTTATTAGTTTAGTATTTTAATTGTTGTTAAATTTTTACTTACGGCAAAACTATATAAGATGTTTGTAGCAAAGTCATAGATCTTCGTTAGTAGTTTTTCTTTGTAGTTTTATTTGAAGTTTCTTTTGATTTTTGTTTGAGTTTTATTATCGATTTTCCTTGCTGTTTTGATTTTTATTTCGAGTGCTAAAATTGTTTGCTAGGATGTTTGCTTATGTGAATGCTATGTTTGACTATATAGATTTTAAACGGAGTGACTATTAGTTCTACCAAGTCATTTTCTGACAGCGTTGTTATCTTCATCAAGTATTACCAGGCAAGTTCACTTTGACCATGCTTTCATACCTATGTTTTATTGCATTTAGTGTCATCTTCGCAACAATCCCTCCAGTAGTGATATTGAATTCTTGTAGTTGATTAGTATGCATGAGGTAGGAACCCATCACCCTGTTACCAAGCCCGGGACGTTATTTATTTTAATGCTACGCTATAGTAGACGGGGTTTGGTATGAGTGCTCGAGAGTGGTGTGAAGAAGGAGGACTCTACGTCAATGACGACAACTCCATGATGGCATCTGCAAGGACTGCATCTTCAAGGCCTCAAGACTTCAAGACTCAAGACAAGAATTCAATACACACTACTGGGTGAAGGACGGTTGACGGGCACCCTGGAGAAACCAGTGGTTGGCCGGGATGCATGGAGAAGCGCCATGACATCTTGCGGAAAGCTTCACCCAGACTCAAAGAGACGGAAGAATACTTCACGCCCGGAAGCTTACCTGTGCAACCGCAAGTCATTATGGGCTCTGGCTTGGTTGACCTTAGTTGTGACTCTGGCTGGGACGGTACTAGCAGATGTAGAACTACGGTAGGATGGGATGAGTACCGGACAGTGGTCAGAGGAACTCTTCGGAAGACCATGTTTCGGTCGTCTTGTTCTCAAACGCCCTGAAGTGCGAGAACGTAAAAAGAGGGATCGAATCTTGTGGGTAAAGTGTACAAACCTCTGCAGAGGGTTTAAACCTAATCGATTAGCCGTGTCCCCGGTTACGGACAATTTGAGCCTCTGGACTTGGATCTATCTCGGAACTCTCAACATTGGACTGATAACTTAATTGTGGGCAACCTATGATGATTTTGGGCTATGAGACATCGGTTGGCGGAACCATGTCATGATAGAAAACTCCATAGTACAGACTTCACTTTTGCCTTTGATGTAGGTAAAATAAAACCAGCTTGTACGCAAACAAAATTCAGATACAGAGCCACAAAGCCATAATGCATATAGTATAGTTTTATCATCTGTTCTTTTTATTGTGATCTTGCCGGTACATTCAATGTACTGACCTACACGGCTGCAACGTATCATGTTGCAGATATTTCCTCGACGAGTAAGAATTACGATACAGGGTTACGGTCTACACTCAACCTGCCGATGGCGTTGATGGGACTCCACACCCGTTTGATTGTTTCCGCTGAGTATTATGAGGTATATATCATTTTACGTTATTTATACATGTGATTGCACTTTGATATATACATTGATGTACTGTGTGTGCCAGCATACTGATCCAGGGATGGCACAGTAACACAGAGGCTTGACCGTCTGAGGTCGGGTCGCTACAATCTGCAGCAAAGTATTTAGTAGCAAAGTAGTATGGAAGTAACGGTAATAGTAGCAAAAGTAACAGTAGCAGTTTTGTAGTAATTGTAATAGTAGCAATGGTAAAGTAACTAAGCAAAGAACAATATGTGAAAAGCTCGTAGGCATTGGATAAGTGATGGATAATTATGTCAGATGCGATTCCTCATGTAATAGTTATAACATAGGGTGACATAGAACTAGCTCTAGTTCATCAATGTAATGCAGGCATGTATTCCGAATATAGTCATACGTGCTTATCGAAAAGAATTTGCATGACATCTTTTGTCCAACCCTCCCGTGGAAGTGGGGTCCTAATGGAAACTAAGGGATATTAAGGCCTCCTTTTAATAGAGTACCGGACCAAAGCATTAACACTTAGTGAATACATGAACTCCTCAAACTACGGTTATCATCGAGAGTGGTCCCGATTATTGTCACTTCGGGATTGTCGGATCATAACACATAATACGTGACTATAGACTTGCAAGATAGGATCAAGAACTCACATATATTCATGAAAACATAATAGGTTCAGATCTGAAATCATGGCACTCGGGCCCTAGTGGCAAGCATTAAGCATAGCAAAGTCATAGCAACATCAATCTCAGAACATAGTGGATACTAGGGATCAAACCCTAACAAAACTAACTTGATTACATGGTAAATCTCGTCCAACCCATCACCGTCCAGCAAGTCTACGATGGAATTACTCACGCACGGCGGTGAGCATCATGAAATTGGTGATGGACGATGGTTGATGATGACGACTGCGACGAATCCCCCTCTCCGGAGCCCCGAACGGACTCCAGATCAGCCCTCCCGAGAGAGATTAGGGCTTGGCGTCGGCTTCGTATCGTAAAACGCGATGAAACTTTCTCTATGATTTTTTTTCTCGCCGAACATGAATATATGGAGTTGGAGTTGAGGTCGGTGGAGGTCCAGGGGGCCCATGAGGCAGGGGGCGCGCCCTAGGGGGGGCACCCCCACCCTCGTGGACAGGGTGTGGGCCCCTGGTGCTGATTCTTTCGCTAGTATTTTTTATTAATTCCAAAAATTTGCTCCGTGGATTTTCAGGTCATTCCGAGAACTTTTATTTCTGCACAAAAATAACACCATGGTAGTTCTGCTGAAAACAATGTCAGTCCGGGTTAGTTCCATTCAAATCATGGAAGTTAGAGTCCAGAACAAGGGCAAAAGTGTTTGGAAAAGTAGATACGATAGAGACGTATCAACTCCCCCAAGCTTAAACCTTTGCTTGTCCTCAAGCAATTCAGTTGAAAAACTGAAAGTGATAAAGAAAAACTTTTACAAACTCTGTTTGCTCTTGTTGTTCCAAATATGTAAAGCCAGCATTCAAGTTTTCAGCAAAGATTATGAACTAACCATATTCACAATAACACTTAGGTCTCATGTTTACTCATATCAATGGCATAATCAACTAGCGAGCAATAATAATAAATCTCGGATGACAACACTTTCTCAAAACAATCATAATATGATATAACAAGATGGTATCTTGCTAGCCCTTTCTGAGACCGCAAAACATAAATGCAGAGCACCTTAAAGATCAAGGACTGACTAAACATTGTAATTCATGGTAAAAGAGATCCAGTCATAGTCATACCCAATATAAACTAATAGTAATGCATGCAAATGACAGCGGTGCTCTCCAGTGGGTGCTTTTTAATAAGAGGGTGATGACTCAACATAAAATTAAATAGACAGGCCCTTCGTAGAGGGAAGCAGGGATTTGTAGAGGTGCCAGAGCTCTATTTTGAAATAGAGATAAATAACATTTTGAGCAGTATACTTTCAATGTCAACATAACAACTGAGAGATCTCGATATCTTCCATGCTACACACATTATAGGCGGTTCCCAAACATAATGGTAAAGTTTGTACTCCCCCACCACCAACAACCATCAATCCATGGCTTGCCCGAAACAACGGGTGCCTCCAACTAACAAAAATCCTAGGGGAGTTTTGTTTGCAATTATTTTGATTTAATTTGAGCATGGGACTGGGCATCCCGGTGACCAGCCATTTTCTCATGAATGAGGAGCGGAGTCCGCTCCTCTTGAGAATAACCCGCCTAACATGGAAGATATAGACAACCCTAGTTGATACATGAGCTGTTCGAGCATACAAAACATAATTTCATTTGAACGACATGTAAATACCGCATATAGGAAGGTATGGTGGACTCATATGGAATAACTTTGGGGTTTATGGAGTTTGGATGCACAGCAGTATTCCCGCTTAGTACAAGTGAAGGCTAGAAAGAGACTGGGAAGCGACCAACTAGAGAGCGACAACAGTCGTGAACATGCATTAAAATTAATCAATACTAAGTTCAAGCATGAGTAGGATATAATCCACCATGGACATAAATATCGTGAAGGCTATGTTGATTTTGTTTCAACTACATGTGTAAACATGTGCCACGTCAAGTCACTCGAATAATTCAAAGGAGGATACCACCCTATCATACCACATCACAACCATTTTAACAGCATGTTTTCACGCAAGGTAAACCATTATAAACTCCTAGCTAATTAAGCATGGCATAAGCAACTATAATCTCTAATTGTCATCGCAACCATGTTTATTCATGATAGGCTAAATCAGGAATGATGAACTAATCATATTTATAAAAACAAGAGAGGTCGAGTTCATACCAGCTTCTCTCATCTCAATCAGTCCATCATATATCGTCATTATTTCCTTTCACTTGCACGACCGAACGGTGTGGATAATAATAGTGCACGTGCATTGGACTAAGCTGGAATCTGCAAGCATTCAATTCAAGGGAGAAGAAAAAGTAATATGGGATCTTGGTTAAATCAACAATAATGCATATAAGAGCCACTCAACATTTTCATTATGGTCTTCTCCTCTCGACCCCCAAAGGAAAGAAAAGAAATAAAACTATTTACACGGGAAAGCTCTGAACAAGCAAAAGAAGAACGAGAAATCTTTTTGGTTTTGCTTTTAATTACTACTACATGCATGGAAGATAAACTAACTAATTTTTTTTGGTTTTTCTTAAGGTTATTCAAACACACAAGAAGAAAGCTAGAAAAGAAAATAAACTAGCATGGATAGTACAATGAAAAAGTATGAGCACCGACAACTAGAGTGAGTGTGTGAACATGAATGTAATGTCGGTGAGAAATACATACTCCCAGAAGCTTAGGCTTTTGGCCTAAGTTGGTCTATGCCCATGGATGGCTTGGCGGGTATCCAAAGTTGTAACTGGGGTCGTACTGAGATGCAACAGCCATTGCCTCACGAGTTGCAGCTTGGAGGCGAGCTGCCTCCATCCTCCTCTCATACTCGTTCGCCTCCTCCCTAGTTATAAAATATCTCCTTTTTGCCTGAAAGTCAAATAAACCAGGGGCAGGGAGAGGAACATGGATAGTGCGATGTCTGTCAAAGATTAGTCGATACTGGAGGAATTGTTCATTCCTCTCAAGAAACTGATGGCTAACCATACGTATGGGTATATCAAGAAACTCCATATCCCCTTCATGTATGGGTATATCAAGAAAATTAGCCACACGGGTTTCATAAATCCCACCAAACAAATCTCCAGTTAAACCAGTATTATGCAACCTACGTGCAACGATAGCCCCCAGGTTATATTGTTTATCTCCTAACACAGCACTCTTGAGGACACTAAGATCTGGAACACACATGTGACATGCCTCATCTTTATAGTTAATGCATCTACCTATGAAGAGAGCAAAATAATGTATAGCAGGAAAATGAATGCTCCCTATGGTAGCTTGTGCTATTTCTCTAGATTCTCCCACAGTGATACTAGCAAGAAAGTCTTTATATTCAGATTTGTGAGGTTCATTAACACTGCCACACTGCGGGAGTTCACAAGCAGTAGTAAAATCTTCTAGGTCCATGGTATAAGATTTATCATAAAGATCAAACAGGACATTGCGAGAATTACGCGAAGATGTAAATTTAAACCTTCTCACAAAGGAATCCGTTAGATGGTAGTATTGAGGGCACTTATCTTGCATGAAGTCCTCAAGATCAGTGTTACGCACATATGCATCAAGTTCATCCTTGATGCCTGCTTTGACCATAAACTCCTCTGACAGCCATTCACAAGGCCGCACATAATCTACCCTTGGTGGTTCATTGTCCTTCTCAAGTAATGCGAGCCTGGGTCCTTGCTTCCTTGAAGAACCACCTTGGTACATTTTCCTAGACATCTTTCTTCCGCCGAAAAATTTCTGAAATATTTAGTAACTCCAAATAAAAGTGAACCAAACTCAACAAAATTGATAGCAACTACTCCCACAAGTGCCTGGAGACTATATCATGCATTAGAACTAGTTGAGACCATATAAATTTGACATGCAAGCTCAAGAACAGGGTCACCTAGGCAACAAAAATTTGCAATGAATAAAGCACTAGAGCAAAAACTAATTGGACCATTGGAGGAGTCACATACCAAAGAACAATCCCCCAAAGCAGTTTTGTGAATGGAGCTTTGAGCAAGGAGATAAAAAATGGCAGCAAAATGAGCTAGAACTCGTGCTTGAGCTAGATAGTGATTCTTTGGGAGGAAGAAGAAGAGTGTGGGTGAAGGAATAAGTGGAGGGGGACCACCATGGGCCCACGTGGCAGGGGGCGTGCCCCTGACCCTCGTGGCCAGGTGCCAGCTCCCCCTGATATTTTCTCAGTGCTAGATATTCTCAAATATTCCAGAAAAAAGCATACTAAATTTTCAGGTCATTTGGAGAACTTTTATTTTCGGGGTATTTTTTATTGCATGGGTAATTCAGAAAACACATAGAAAATACTATTTTTACTTTATTTAATCTAAATAACAGAAAGTAAAAAGAGGGTACAGAAGGTTGTGCTTTCTAACTTCATCCATCTCATGCTCATCAAAAGGAATCCACTAACAAGGTTGATCAAGTCTTGTTAACAAACTCATTCCGAATCGCATGAAACCGAAGAAATTTCGAATAACACTAGGTTACCTCAACGGGGATATGCACATCCCCAATAATAAGATTATCATATTTCTTCTTGACAGTAGGAAGAGGAAATTCAAAACCTCCAATAATAATCAATGGAATTTTCCCAATAGAATTGATACTGTGAACTTGAGGTTGTTTCCTCGGATAGTGTACCATATGCTCATTACCATTAACATGAAAAGTGACATTGCCTTTGTTGCAATCAATAACAGCCCCTACAATATTCAAAAAGGGTCTACCAAGGATAATCGACATACTATCGTCCTCGGGAATATCAAGAATAAGAATGTTCGTTAAGATAGTAACGTTTGCAACCACAACAGGCACATCCTCACAAATACCGACAGGTATAGCAGTTGATTTATTAGCCATTTGTAAAGATATTTCAGTAGGTGTCAACTTACTGAATCCAAGTCTATGATATAAAGAGGCATAACACTAACACCGGCTCCAAGATCACATACAACAGTTTTAACATAATTTCTTTTAATGGAGCATGGTATAGTTGGTGCTCCTGGACCCCCAAGTTTCTTAGGTATTCCACCCTTAAAAGTATAATTAGCAAGCATGGTGGATATTTCAGCTTTCGGTATCTTTCTTTTATTTGTAATAATATCCTTCATGTACTTAGCATAAGGATTTACTTTAAGCATATCAGTCAAACGCATACGCAAAAAGATGGGTCTAATCATTTCAGCAAAGCGCTCAAAATCCTCATCATCCTTTTTCTTGGATGGATTAGGAGGAAAAGTCATGGGTTTCTGAACCCATGGTTCTCTTTCTTTATCGTGCTTCCTAGCAACAAAGTCTCTCTTATCATAACATTGATTCTTTGATTGTGGGTTATCAAGATCAACAGCAGGCTCAATCTCTACATCATTATTATTGCTAGGTTGAGCATCAACATGAACTTTATCATTAACATTATCACTAGGTTCATGTTCATCACCAGATTGTGTTTCAGCATATCAGAAATTGAAATATCATTGGGATTCTCAAGTGTGTCTACAACATGTTCACTAGAAGCATGCAAAGTCCTATCATTTTTCTTTTTCTTCCTTTTAGAAGGACTAGGTGCATCAACATTATTTCTCTGAGAATCTTGCTCAATTCTCTTAGGGTGGCCTTCGGGATACAAAGGTTCCTGAGTCATTTTACCTGTTCTAGTAACTACTCTAACAGCAAAGTCATGTTTATTTTAATTCATCGAGCAAATCATTTTGAGCCTTAAGCACTTGTTCTACTTGAGTGGTAACCATAGAAGCATGTTTACTAATGAGTTTAAGTTCACCCTTAACTCTAGACATATAATCACTCAAGTGTCCAATCATATAAGCATTTTGTTTCAATTGTCTACCAACATAAGCATTGAAGTTTTCTTGTCTAGCCATAAAGTCATCAAATTCATCCAAGCATTGGCTAGCAAACTTAGTAGATGGGATTTCCACTTTATCGTATCTATAGAGAGAATTTACCTTTACTACCTGTGTCGGGTTATCAAGACCATGTATTTCTTCAATAGGTGCTATATTAAGACCATGTATGTCTTCAATAGGAGGTAAATTCTTAACATCTTCTGCTTTAATACCTTTTTCTTTCATAGATTTCTTTGCCTCTTGCATATCTTCAGGACTGAGAAATAGAACACCTCTTTTCTTCGGAGTTGGCTTAGGAGTTGGCTCAGGAATTGGCTCAGGAAGTGTCCAATTATTTTCATTAGTCAACATATTATTTAATAGCAATTCAGCTTGATTGACTGTTCTTTCCCTGAAAACACAACCAGCACAACTATCCAAGTGGTCTTTGGAAGCATCCGTTAGTCCATTATAAAAGAAATCAAGTATTTCATTTTTCTTAAGAGGATGATCAGGCAAAGCATTAAGTAATGGGAGAAGCCTCCCCCAAGATTGTGGGAGACTCTCTTCTTCAATTTGCACAAAATTATATATTTCCCTTAAAGCAGCTTGTTTCTTATGAGAGGGGAGATATTTAGCAGAGAAGTAATAAATCATATCCTGGGGACTATGCACACAACCAGGATCAAGAGAATTAAACCAAGTTTTAGCATCACCCTTTAATGAGAATGGAAATATATTAAGGATATAGTAGTAGCGAGATTTCTCGTCATTAGTGAATAGGGTGGCTATATCATTCAATTTGGTAAGATGTGCCACAACAGTTTCAGATTCATAGCCATAGAGGATCAGATTCAACCAAAGTAATTATCTCAGGATCGACAGAGAAATCATAATCCTTATCAGTAACAAAGATAGGTGAAGTAGCAAAAGCAGAGTCATATTTCATTCTAGCATTCAGAGATTTCTATTTCAGTTTAGCTAATAATTTCTTAAGATTAGATCTATCATTGCAAGCAAGAAAATCTCTAGCAGTTTCTTCATCCATAACAGAACCCTCAGGAACAACAGGCAATTCATATTTAGGGGGAGAACCTTCATCATCACTATCTTCAATAATATCAGTTTCAAGAATTTTATTCTCTCTGGCCCTAGCAAGTTTTTCATCAAGAAATTCACCTAATGGAACAGTAGTATCAAGCATAGAAGTAGTTTCATCATAAGTATCATGCATAGCAGAAGTGGCATCATCAATAACATGCGACATATCAGAATTCATAGCAGAAGTAGGTTTAGGTGTCACAAGCTTACTCATAACAGAAGGAGAATCAAGTGCAGAGCTAGATGGCAGTTCCTTATCTCCCCTCGTAGTTGAAGGATAAATCTTAGTTCTTTCGTCTTTCAAGTTCCTCATAGTGACCAGCAAATATAAATCCCAAGTGACTCAAAGAATAGAGCAATGCTCCCTGGAAACGGCGCCAGAAATCCTTCTTGCTACCTCTTGAGCAAAGCGTTAGTTTTCCCTTGAAGAGGAAAGGGTGATGCAGCAAAGTAGCGTAAGTATTTCCCTCAGTTTTTGAGAACCAAGGTATCAATCCAGTAGGAGGCTCCTCACAAGTCCCTCGTACCTACACAAACAAACAAGAACCTCGCAACCAACGCGATAAAGGGGTTGTCAATCCCTTCATGTTAACTTGCGAAAGTGAGATCTGAGAGAGATAATAAGATAAGATAAATATTTTGGTATTTTTATGATATAGATTGGAAAGTAAAGAGCAAAATAAAAGTAGATCAGAAACTTATATGATAAAAGATAGACCCGAGGGCCATAGGTTTCACTAGTGGTTTTCTCTCAAGATAGCATAAGTATTACGGTGGGTGAACAAATTACTGTCGAGAAATTGATAGAAAAGTGCATAGTTATGAGATTAGCTAGCCATGATCATGTATATAGGCATCATGTCCGCAGCAAGTAAACCGAAACGATTCTTCATCTACTACTAGTACTCCACACATCGATCGACTCCTGCCTGGATCTAGAGTATTAAGTTCATAAGAATAGAGTAATGCATTAAGAAAGATGACATGATGTAGAGGGATAAACTCAAACAATATGATATAAACCCCATCTTTTTATCCTCGATGGCAACAATACAATAAGTGCCTTGCTCCCCCTGCTGTCACTGGGAAAGGACACCGCAAGATTGAACCCAATGCTAAGCACTTTTCCCATTGCAAGAAAGATCAATCTAGTAGGCCAAACCAAACGGATAATTCGAAGAGACTTGCAAAGATAACCAATCATACATAAAAGAATTCAGAGGAGATTCAAATATTTCTCATAGATAAACTTGATCATAAACCCACAATCCATCGGATCTCGACAAACACACCGCAAAAAGAGTTACATCGAATAGATCTCCAAGAAGATCGAGGAGAACTTTGTATTGAGATTCAAAGAGAGAGAAGAAGCCATCTAGCTAATAACTATGGACCCGAAGGTCTGTGGTAAACTACTCACAACTCATCAGAGAGGCTATGTTGTTGATGTAGAAGCCCTCCATGGTTGATTCCCCCTCCGACGGAGCGCCGGTGAAGGCTCCAAGATGGGATCTCGCGGATACAGAAGGTTGGGATGGTAGAAATAGTTTTTCGTGGTGCTCCCTGATGTTTTCAGGGTACGAGAGTATATATAGGCAAAGCAGGTAGGTCACGGGAGCCACGAGGAGCCCACGAGGGTGGGGGGCGCGCCCACCCCACTAGGGCGCGCCCTCCCACCTCGTGGCCGTCTCGGCTGCTTCTTGATGTGCACTCCAAGTCTTCGAGATTGCGTTTGTTCCAAAAAGATCGCTCCCGAAGGTTTCATTCCGTTTGGACTCCATTTGATATTCCTTTTCTTCAAAACACTGAAATAGGCAAAAAACAGCAATTCGGGCTAGGCCTCCGGTTAGTAGGTTAGTCCCAAAAATGATATAAAAGTGTAAAGTAAAGCCCAAAAACATCCAAAACGGGTAATATAATAGCATGGAGCAATCAAAAATTATAGATACATTGCAGATGTATCAACCACCCTACCCAGGGCACGACCAGGGGGCTTGTGGCCACCTCGTAGGTCAGTTGGAGGTCTCCTTTAGCCGCAAGGAAGCTTATATCCAGATAAAAATTGTGTTAAATTTTTAGCCCAATTGGATTTATGGATCTCCGAGAATTTAAGAAACAGTGAAAGGCCAGAAAACGGGAGTCGCGAAACAAAAGAGAAACAGAGAGACAGATCCAATCTCAGAGGGGCTCTAGCGCCTCCACGTCCATGGAAGCCATGGACCAGATGGGAAAACCTCGTCCCATCTAGGGGGAGGTAAAGGAAGAAGAAGAAGGAGGGGGGCTCTCTCCCCCTCTTTCCCGGTGGCGTCGGAACACCGCCAGGGCAATCATCATGTGACGACGATCTACACCAACACCTCCGTCATCCTCCCCAACATCTTCATCACCTTCCACCATTTATATTCAGCGGTCCACTCTCCCGCAACCCGATGTAACCCTCTACTTGAACATGGTGCTTTATGCTTCATATTATTATTCAATGATGTGTTGCCATCCTAGGATGCTTGATTAGATTTTTGTTGTTTTATCGGTGATTGGTGGATTGCTATGATTGGTTTAATTTTCGTGTGGTTATGTTGCTATCCTTTGGTTCCCATCATATGAGCGCGTGTGTGGATCACACCATAGGGTTAGTTGTATGTTTATGGGACTATGTATTGGAGGGCAAGGGTGGCAGCACCTTCAGCCTAGCATAGAAATTGATGCATACGGGGTTGAAGGGGAACCAATATATTTTAAGGCTATGGTTGGGTTTTACCTTAATGAATGACAAGATTTGCGGATGCTTGATAGAGTTCCAATCATAATTGCATAGAATTCCAAGTAAGGGATGACATGCTAGTAGTGGCCTCCCCCACATAAAACTTTCTATCGGTCTAGTAATGTAGTCAATTTCTTAGGGACAATTCCGCAACTCCTACCACCACTTTTCCACGCTCTCTATACTAACTTAATTGTTTATTTATCTAAACAGCCCCTAGTTTTTATTTACATGCTCTTTATTATCTTGCAAACCTATCCTACAACACCTACAAAGTACTTCTAGTTTCATACTTGTTCTAGGTAAAGCAAATGTTAAGCGTGCGTAGAGTTGTATCGGTAGTCGATAGAACTTGAGGGAATATTTGTTCTACCTTTAGCTCCTCGTTGGGTTCGACACTCTTACTTACCGAAAGGGGCTACAACTGATCCGCTACACTTGTGGGTTATCAATACATCTGTCTGATACGTCTCCAACGTATCTATAATTTTTTATTGTTCCATGTTGTTATATTATCATTCTTGGATGTTTTACAATCATTTTATAGTCATTTGATATCATATTTTGGTACTAACCTATTGACATAGTGCCCAGTGCCAGTTATTGTTTTCTGCATGTTTTTTACATCGCAGGAAATCAATATCAAACGGAGTCAAAATGCAGCAAAACTTTTTGAGGATTTTTTTGGGCCAAAAGACATCCAATGGGTCAGGAAAGCACCTAGGGATGATCCGAGGAGAGCACAACCCAACATGGCGCGCCTGGGGGCCTAGGCACGCCTCGGTGGGTTATGCCCACTTCGGGTGCCCTTTGAACCGCCTCTTTGCTCTATAAATACCGCAATATTCCAGAAACCCTAGGGGAGTCGACGAAATTCAATTCCAGCCGCCGCAGAGTCCAGAAACACAAGATCCAATCTAGACACCATCTCTGAGGGGTGCATCATGTCCATTGGTGCCTCTCCGATGATGTGTGATAAGTTCTTTGTAGACCTATGGGTCCATAGTTAGTAGCTAGATGGATTCCTCTCTCTCTCTTGATTATCAATACAGTGGTCTCTTGGAGATCCATATGATGTAAGTCTTTTGTGGTGTGTTTGTTGGGATCCGATGAACTTTGAATTTATGATCAGATCTATGTTTTTATCCATGAAAGTTATTTGAGTCTTCTTTGATCTCTTATATGTTTGATTAATTATAGCCTCGTATTTCTTCTCCGATATTTTGGTTTTGTTTGGCCAACTTGATCTATTTATCGTGCAATGGGAAGAGGTGCTTTGTGATGGGTTCGATCTTACGGTGCTTGATCCCAGTGATAGAAAGGGAAACGACATGTATGTATCGTTGCTATTAAGGATAACAAGATGGGGTCTATTTCTACATAAATAGATCTTGTCTACATCATGTCATTATTCTTATTGCATTACTCCGTTTCTCCATGAACTTAATACACTAGATGCATGCTGGATAGTGGTCGATGTGTGGAGTAATAGTAGTAGATGTAGGCAGGAGTCAGTCTACCGATCTTGGACGTGATGCCTATATAATGATCATTGCCTGGATTTCATCATGATCATTTAAAGTTCTATCAATTTCCCAACGGTAATTGTTTCCCACCGTTTGCTATTTTCTCGAGAGAAGCCACTAGTGAAACCTACGCCCCCCGGGCCTCTTTTCATCATATTTTCCTTTGCGATCTATTTTCCTTTGCAATTATTTTTAGATCTATTAAACCAAAAGTACAAAAATACCTTTCTGCAATTTATTTGTTCCATGGTCTATTTATCCTATCTACCACTTTTACCTCACGTTATTTCCCTATCCTGAGGTGTCGTACCCGAAAGGGATTGACAACCCCTTTAACATGTTGGGTTGCGAGTATTTGGTATTTGTGTGCAGGTGATGTTTACATGGTGTGAGGAGGTTCTCCTACTGGTTCAATAACCATGGTCTCATCACTGAGGGAAATACCTAGCTTCGCTATACTGCAACATCCCTTCCTCTTTGGGGTAATACCGACGTAGTTCTAGCAGACATCAAAAGGAATTTCTGGCGCCGTTGCCGGGGAGGATCTTCAACATCAACCAGGTTCCTAATCCCAAATCTCATCTCCTCACAATTTACATTATTTGCCATTTGCCTCTCATTTTCCTCTTCCCCACTTCACAAAATTTGCCGTTTTATTCGCCCTCTTTTACGTTCGTCGTTTTCTCGTCAGATCTCTTATTTGCTTGAACTCATCACCATGAGTGACTTTGGTATGGCAGAAATAGATGATGGCCTAACTCCTAAAATGGACCGTACGGGTAATCTAGATGCCAAAACTTTTGTCTTGGGGAAAGGGAATTTTATGTTAAAAAACATATCCCAGATTTTTTTAATTGTGTCAGGAAACTAAGTCTTGATGATATTCCTATACTTAAAAGGACTAAAACTTATGCAAAAGCTATTGCAGCACTTGTTCTGAAACTTGAAACTAGATTTATTCGTACTCATCCCACCTTGCAAAGATTGTTCTATGAGTTGCCCGTTATAAAGAATCCTAAAGCTAAAAAGTTAGCCACTCTTGTTTTGATGAATGAATTTGACTACATAATATGGGAAGCTAGGGAAATCTTTGATTTTTATAGCATGAATCATGAAAAAACTCGTGATTGATGAAATTCTTTATAATAGTGATTATCCTTTGAGACATTTGCTTGGAGATAACCAAACCTTTGATGAGAATCTTAAAAAGCAAGTCCCCGTTTTAGATATGATCCAACAAGTTTTTAACGATGTTAATCAACACTATTCTTGGATCACTGCCGGAAATCAAAGGGGTTATGATAAAAAGCAACTTGATAGTGCTAAGGTTTCCATGGATAATGTGTTTTATGTTTTATTTACAAAACCTCCCGACAAAAATACCTCCAAGGAAAACAAGGATAAGGATGACAAGACATAGATCCTATGCATTATGCCTAGCTAGGGGCATAAAACGATAGCGCTCCTTGGGAGGCAACCCAACTTGTATATTTTTGGTTTTTGGTTTTCTTGCTGTTTTCAATAAAATACCCAATTATACCTCTGGTTAGATGTGTTTTTGTGGTTTAATTTAGTGTTTGTGCCAAGGAAGGCCTTTGGGTTGATTTGGGTGAAAGTTGATTTGATCTTGCTGAAAAACAGAGACTTATGCACTCACAAAAATAGTTTTCATAAATCACAGAAACGTGCTTTTGAGTTAATTCTTTCTTAAGAAGATTAATATACAAATTAGTCAGGTTTCCTAATTTATCAAGATTTTTGGAGTTACAGAAGTCTTTGAAATATCCTGATTGCTACAGACTGTTCTGTTTTTGCAGATTCTGTTTTCTTTGCGTTGTGTGCTTGTTTTGATGATTCTATGGTTTTCTTTGATGAGTTTTTGCCATAGAAAAGTTGGCATACAGTATATGTAATGCAAAAATAAAATCTGAATAGGTTTGTGTTGGTGTACTAAAGCAGGGGCACTCTTTGTACCCCTTATTTGTGCACGGGCAGCCGGAGCCGCGCCTACGGCCACACTTAAGTAGGGCAGAGAGAGGAAATCAAAGCCGCAAGATGGCCAAAGCAATGCCAAGACGGAAGCATAAAGAGCAAGAAGGCGGTGTGCTTTCCCCCAGCAAGACCCTTGCCGGAGCGACCCCCACGGCCCCGGCAAGGACCTTGCCAGGGCAGCTTACCCGACGCCAGCGGAGCGCGCCACCCTTGGGCCCTAGTTTTTCCAACAGCGCCAACCACGTTGGGACCTAGGCTTGGGAGGCGCCTCCATGATGGCATGCATACCTTTGTGAAGACAAGAAACACTCCAAATTAGAAGAGGATTAGAAGATGACGAACCTCGGCGAGATCCTTGCCGAGGAAACCCACAACCGCAACGCCACGGCAAGACCCTTGTCGGGGCCCCGGCAAGGCCCTTGCCAAGGATGTCCGCGAGGCGATAGCCAAGCCCGCACCCGCCAAGTTTCTACCACCGCTCCCATGCAGCTGCCAGCCCACCAGCTGGGCAAGCGCCTGTGTGTCGGCATGAGGCTTCTCGGCCAACTCAGCGCATGCCTACGTGGTGACATGCAAATCTTCGTGAAGGCCCTACCACCGCGCCACCTCAGCAGCCTGCTAGACTACATGGCACTGACCGCCTCGCTGGCCCAAGCGCGTGTCAAGGCAGGGCATAGCGGCGGTAAAGTGAAGGGGACACGTCAGAGGCGCATTAAATGTGTCTTGTCCCGTAATGGCAAGCGATAGTCTTAGCCACAGTACCCCGATGCCACCTCCTGTGTGCCACTATGGCGATCCCCTTACCTATAAAAGGAGGCCCAATGCATCTAGGAGAAGGATTCGGACCCTTGGACAAGTTACGCTCAGTGTTGCTCGATCAAGAACTCCAAGAACACAAATATACACATCAAAGTAGAACTAGAGTATTACGCATCCTCGCGGCCCGAACCTGGGTAATCGACCCGCATGCTTGTACTGACTATTGATCCTGCTCTCCTCATGACCCAGCGCCCCGCAACCATAGTAGGGATTCTTGTGATCCCATAGGTGTCGTTTTCCACCAACATCTTTGGCGCGTCATGTAGGGGGGCGCAGTAGTGAGAATCTGGTTTAGCAGCTGGTCGAGCGGCTCCTCGTTGCCATGGCTTCCAAAGAAGAAGGTGACCAAGCGAGCAGCTCCGTCGGCAGGTGCAGCAAGCGTTCGCACGACGACAAGAAAGCTAAGTCATGCAAAACATTGGGTAATTCCTTTTTTATATAAGGTTATCCTCCTCAGAGATCTTTCCTTCGTATGAGAAACCTGCACGCAGTGGGGCCCTTCAATTATTGGCAACGCCCTTGGTCTGTTTCGAGTCTGCTCAATAGATCGAGTGGCTATGTCGAGAACGGCAGGGTAGCCTTCCGCTATTGGCAACTCTCTCGCTCTGTCTCGAGTCCGCTCGACAGTTCGAGCGGCCGCGCTGAGAACGGCAAGGTGGTTCGCACGACAGCAAGCACACCCTGCCGGCCGCTAAAGGATCCGTCCTTCAAGGCGTTGTGGTCTGGGTTCGCGCACCGGTAAGCCTGCCCAATTGGCGTAAGGTGGACATACAAGGAAGGGTTGAGCAGGGGAATAACATGCATCAAATTTAAAACATTGCAGAGTTATATTACATCAACTGTTGCTGCGGTTCTAACTAAAGATATGAATTGTCTTGGTAGAGAACCCGCAGCGGCAACAAGAAACGAGGTGCCTAATCCCGACGCCGGCCCTCTATCCTCTGAATTCCGCCGACGCGGCTGATGATGGGCTCGATGCGCTCCTTGAGCACCGAGAGGTCTGCATCACCCGGCAAGCTATCCAGCACGGTGTTGAAGTCAAGGTCGGGGTTCCATTATGCCTGCTTGGTGAGGACCTTGGTCATAGCGCCCTGGCAAAGTGTCTGGGCCTCGTTGGCCAGGGGGCTCGCCCGCTTGGAGTCGAATCGTTCCAGGGCTCCAAGAACGCCCTCAAAGAACAAGGTCAGGTTGGTGTTCGGGCTCGTGCCTGGTTCCGGGGCGTACCTCAATTCCGGCATCTTCATGTCGACCAACTGCTTGGTGATCCAATTGGCGACGTCGGCGAGGCGGCTGATCTAGTTGTTCTCGCCCTTCACAAAATCTGCGTGGTTGGTGGCGTCGTTCTTCCACAGCTGCTTCACCTCCGCCAAGCTCTTGGTCAGGGCCCCCTCCCGGGATTTGGCCTCCGTGAGCATCTTCTCAAGACCCTCCAGCTCTAGCTTCAGGTCCTTGATGGAATCGTTGGCGTGGGAGAGCTGCTCGGCCTTGGCAAGGTTTTCGTCCTGCGCCACCGTCAAGGCGCAGCGGGCCAAGTCTCTCTCCTTCACCAGTTGATCGGCCCTGACCTTCAGGCTGTCCTGCTCCACCTCCAACTCCTTCACCTTGTTCCCGTGGGACAGAGCCTGGGCATCATGCACTTGCTTGTGTTTATGCTCTAGCTCTCGGGTCAGCGCCCGTGACAAGCTTCTCGACCTCCTCGTCCTTGCCGCAGAGTGTGGCGGTAAGCTTCGCCTCACGGGCGGCGAGGTCCTCCTCCTGGGAGTTCAGCTCGGCCTCGTGCTGGGACTGGATGGCCTCGGCTTGGGAGGCCTCCTCCCTCGCCTCCTCCTGAGTCTTCTCAATGTCGGCCTGCTTCAGGAGGGGCTCTAGCTCACGCTGCGTCAGATGGCCTTGGGCGGCCTTCATCTCCTCATGGGCCTGGTAGAACTAGGCCTGCGCCTCGGCGATGCGCTTCTCGACGTCCGCCTCTGCCGTGCCCACCACCGCCTCCCTGGACTTCGTCTTGTCCAGGCAAGCGCGATGGAGCGCATGCAGCTTCTAGAAGCTGGCGCCCATGGCCCGGAGAAGCTGCTCTTCCTGGGTGCCACCGCCGCTGGCGCTCGGCTCCTCGACGACCTCGAGCCCGGCGGCAGCGAGTACTTCTTCATAGAGCACCTCCCCCTCGGCCGGCGCCCTGGTGCCTGCCGTCCCTGGGAGGTGGACGAACAAGTCATCACTCACCTTCAGGTATTTGACTGAGCCGGAGGCAGCGGATGAGGAGGGTTGGTTGTCAACCACCTCATCCTTGGTAGCAGCCTTACCAGCCTCCTCCTCAGAAGTGGCCTTGCCGGCTTCCTCCTCGGCAGCGCCATTGCTGGCCTCCCCCTTGGCGGCATCCTCGGCCGCGATATCGGCGGCCTCCTTGGAGGTGACCTTGTCAGCCTCGGCCACGGCGTCCGTGGTGACCTCCTTGATGATGGTGTCGGGGTCCTCCTGGTCCACCGGAGGGGGATCTAGATGCCAAAAAAGGGAGTAAGGCAGGGGCAAAGTCAAAATAAGAAAAGGAAAGAAGAAGTGCAAGGGAAAACAGATGACTCACTCGTGCCAGGCTGAGAAGAAGTGGCCCCCTCCCCGCCAACATCTGTTGCCGGGACGGGGCCGCCAGCGCCCAAGTACACCTCCTCCTCCTCCATGTGCATGGGCTCGATGTCTGGCGTCCTTGCTGGGTGACGGTGTCACAAACTAGGGGGTACTCACCACGCCGTCTCCCGATCAGTTAGATTGGGCCGAGGACCCCCATGGTCGTATACTCATGGGCTAGTTCAGATAGCTAATGCATACACGAGGAAGATTCCACAAGACTTGGTGATCCAGACAAGGACTCATCCCCACCGGCGTATTCGGATAGGACTCTTGTTATCCTAGGCCTTTGGTGCATTATATAAACTAGGGCCGGGCTAGTGATAGATCATAATAACAATCATAATCATAGGCTAGCTTCTAGGGTTTAGCCTCTACAATGTCGTGGTAGATCAACTCTTATAATACTCATATCATGAAGATCAAACAAGCAGGAAGTAGGGTATTACCTCCATAGAGAGGGTCCGAACCTGGGTAAACATTGTGTCCCCCGCCTCCTATTACCATTAGCCTTAGACGCACAGTTCAGGACTCCCTACTCGAGATCCGCCGGTTTTGACACCGACATTGGTGCTTTCACTGAGAGTTCCGCTGTGTGATCGACAAAAGGATCAATGGCTCGTCTGCAGATTAACTACGACGTCGACGTCTTCGTCACCGGCTCGACTGGTCACCTTGGCTTGACCGAGGACTATGCCCTGCCTCCGATCGTCATGTTCGGACAATGGCCTTCATCAACACAAACTCCAATCTCTATCAAGATCATGGAGGAATCATCCATGGAGTTCGGGGGCTCAACGTCAACATTGCCCTCGGGCGACCATGCTATTTTTTTGGACAATGAACTCGTATCTGCCGCCACCGCCTCCTCGAGTGTCGTTTTAACAACCGCTTCGGTGGAATTGTGCGGAATTGAGTGTACAACAACCCTAGAAAATTTCATCGAGTTCCGATGGAGGAATCTCTGACAATCTATGATATACCGGAGCCCTGTCAAATCCAGACAGGAATCTGGATGAGTTTAGGGCGTGGTCTACAGAGCCCAGCTCGGAGGTCCTTTGGAAGATCCACAACCATTCATCTGATGTGGAATTCCCATATCTACCACCCCTCAAAAGTTCAGCTCGATCCGACCGTCCAAACTCCGGGAACCTTCCGATTAGTGCATCACTTTTTAGATCAGTTTCCTGCGCGAATACGGATCCGACCCGAATTCATGTTTCTTTATGAATGTGATATTGGACAACCTTTTAAAAGGAATTTTCTTCTAAATGAATTTTTAACACGCGCCCATAAAATTTTAATCCTCCTCTGAGGTAACTGATACGTCCATTTTGCATCATGCTTTTATATCGATATTTGTTGCATTATGGGATATTATTTCACGTTATGTCACTATACTTATGTCTATTCTCTCTTATTCTACAAGGTTTATCATGAAGAGGAAGAATGCCAGCAGCTGGAATTCTGGCTGGAAAAGGAGCAAATATTGGAAACCTATTCTGCACAGCTCCAAAAATCCCGAAACTCCAGAGAAGTCATTTTTGGAATTAATAAGAACTATTGAGCAAAGAAAGTACCAGAGGGGGCCCACACCCTGGCTAGGAGGGTGGGGGCGCCCCCCTACTAGGCGCGCCCCCTATTTCCTGGGCCCCCTGTTGGCCCTCCGGTGCCCATCTTCTACTATATGAAGGCTTTTTCCCTGAAAAAATCAGAAGCAAGCTTACGGGAAGAAACTCCGCCGCCACGAGGCGGAACCAATCTAGGGCTCTGGCGGGGTTGTTCTGCCGGGGGAACTTCCCTCCGGGAGGGGGAAATCATCACCATCGTCATCACCAACAATCCTCTCATCGGGAGGGGGTCAATCTCCATCATCATCTTCACCAGCACCATCTCCTCTCAAAACCCTAGTTCATCTCTTGTATCCAATCTTGTATCAAAACCACAAATTGGTACATGTGGGTTGCTAGTAGTGTTGATTACTCCTTGTAGTTGATGCTAATTGGTTTACTTGGTGGAAGATCATATGTTCAGATCCTTAATGCATATTAATACTCCTCTGATCATGAACATGAATATGCTTTTTGAGTAGTTACATTTGTTCCTGAGGACATGGGTGAAGTCTTGCTATTAGTAGTCATGTGAATTTGGTATTCGTTCGATATTTTGATGAGATGTATGTTGTCTCTCCTCTAGTGGTGTTATGTGAATGTCGACTACATGACACTTCACCATTATTTGGGCTTAGAGGAAGGCATTGGGAAGTAATAAGTAGATGATGGGTTGCTAGAGTGACAAAAGCTTAAACCCTAGTTTATGCGTTGCTTTGTAAGGGGCTGATTTGGATCCACTAGTTTCCTGCTATGGTTAGGTTTACCTTAATACTTCTTTTGTAGTTGCAGATGCTTGCAATAGGGGTTAATCATAAGTTGGATGCTTGTCCAAGAAAGGGCAGTACCCAAGCACCGGTCCACACACATATCCAATTATCAAAGTACCGAACGCGAATCATATGAGCGTGATGAAAACTAGCTTGACGATAATTCCCATGTGTCCTCGGGAGCGCTTTTGTCATTATAAGAAGTTGTCCAGGCTTGTCCTTTGCTACAAAAAGTATTGGGCCACCTTCCTGCACCTTATTTACTTTCGTTGCTTGTTACCCGTTACAAATTATCTTATCACAAAACTATCTGTTACCTACAATTTCAGTGCTTGCAGAGAATACCTTACTGAAAACCGCTTGTCATTTCCTTCTGCTCCTCGTTGGGTTCGTCACTCTTACTTATCGGAAGGACTATGATAGATCCCCTATACTTTTGGGTCATCAAGGGCGCCGTTGCTGGGGAGTGAAGCGCCTTTGGTGAGTGGAATTTGGTAAGGAAAGATTTATATAGTGTGCTGAAATTTTCTGTCACTTGTTACTATGAAAACTAATCCTTTGATGGGCTTGTTCGGGGCATCTTCTCCCCGACCAGTAGAGTAAAGAGTTACTCCTCAACCTACTGAACCTACTGAAAATATTTACTTTGAAATTCCTTCGGGCATGATAGAGAAACTGCTAGCTAATCCCTTTGCAGGAGATGGAACGTTGCATCCCGATTTACACCTTATCTATGTGGATGAAGTTTGTGGATTATTTAAGCTTGCAGGTATTCCCGATGATGTTGTTAAGAGGAAGGTCTTCCCTTATCTTTGAAGGGAGAAGCATTGACATGGTATAGGCTATGTGATGATATGGGATCTTGGAACTATAAACGATTGAAATTGGAATTTCACCAGAAGTTCTATCCTATGCATCTTGTTCATCATGATCGTAATTACATATATAATTTCTGGTCTCGCGAAGGAGAAAGCATCGCTCAAGCTTAGGGGAGGCTTACGTTAATGTTATATTCATGCCCCAACCATGAGCTCTCAAGAGAAATGATTATTCAAAAAATTTATGCTCGGCTTTCTCTCAATGATCGCACCATGCTCGGTACTTCCTGTGCTGGTTCTTATATGCTGAAGACTACGGAATTCAAGTGGGATTTATTGGAAAGAATTAAACACAACTCTGAAGATTGGGGTTCCGACAATGTTAAGGAGTCAGGTATGACATCTAAGTTCGATTGTGTTAAATCTTTTATGGATAGCGATGCTTTTCGTGGATTTAGCGCTAAATATGGACTTGACTCTGAGATAGTAGCTTCTTTTTGTGAATCTTTTGCTGTTCACGTTGATCTCCCTAAGGAGAAGTGGTTTAAATATAATCCTCCCATTGAAGTAAAAGTAGTTGCACCTATTACAGTTGAAGAAAAGACTATTACCTATAATGATCCTATTCTTCCTACTACTTATGTTGAGAAACCACCTTTTCCTGTTAGAATAAAGGATCATGCTAAAGCTTCAACTGTTGTCCGTAAGAGTAATACTATAACATATACACCTCCTGTGCAAATTAAAGTTGAACCTAGTGTTGCTATGGTTAAAGATCTCTTGGATGATAATATAGATGGGCATGTTATTTAATACTATGGTGAAGCTGCTAATATTGCTAAACCCGATGCTAAGATACATAGACCTGTTACAGGTGTGGCACCCCGGCTCAGAGCAACTGGTTTATCCTGCATTGCCAACCCAGAGATTGAGTCTTCTGGCAATACACAACAACATGGTACAGAAATAACTGCTTTATTGATACTAGCATGGTACGAAGGTCTGATATTACATCGAAGTTCGAGGCCAAGGGGCACACACGATGCTGCTGGACAGTATGTACATTATTTAATGAACATGGCTGGGGCCTCGATCACACGAAACTACGCGGCAGCGGAAGAACGACGTAGAGGAACTCCATGGAACAGGGACACCGACGTGGACACGGCCTAGACACGAGATGCGCTCCGATGCAAATCAGCCTTCCTGAAAACTGGCATGACACACCAGGTCAGTACATTGAATGTACTTGCAAGCTCACAACAAACATAAGCACGATGACAGACAATATCATGATAATTAATCAAGTTAAATTAATGCAAGAAATTACTACAAATGCAAAGCTATGCAGAGCAACCAAACAGCGCACCGAGTCACACGGACTCGCTTACCAGACGGTTACCTCGTAACCAAATGGTGACCACACCAGGGTCACACCTGAAACCAATCACTCATGAACACCTCGAGTGTTCAAGGTTCACCAGGAAACAATGCATCACAACAATTACTAGTTTGCAAGATTAATTATAAAAGTTGATCCATGGTGTGACTTACTCCCGAGTCTTGCCCATAACCGAGGGCGCGGCTATCGATAGATTAAATACACTCTGCAGAGGTAGCGCACTTTACCGACACTACGGAATACCTGGCCTCGTACTCCCATTCGGGTGGACCAAAGTACTCTGACGAAACTCTCCCTTTGCCATGCACTCTCCCCGGCCACTCCGACCATCTCCCTGTCAGGGCTAGGTCTTGGGTGACCCTGCGTCTACCAAAGACACCAACGGCCACCATCGTGGAAAAATGGTCCCAAACAGGGACAAGGTACAATCAAAACAAACGAGCACACAAGGTTATGTCTGCCTACCGGGCCAGGGTATGCACGCCCATAACCTTCCCTCGCGGGAGGCACCGGCGAGAGCCACGACAAAGGACCGAATCAAGACCTTCCCATTAGGTAAATGTGGTCACACTGAATTAAAACCCGATTCAGTGGCACCATGATGTGATCAACATCATATTCAGGTTAACTTAATCAAGTATTAACTTTCAGAAAAACTTTTTATTACTAACATGGCATCATACCGGAAATCATACAACTACTCATCACACAGAGCAAGCAACTTTTAAGCATGGATCAAAACAAGCAATATAACTAAGTTACACTACTAAGATCAGAAACTTCTCTGGTTATAAGTCATCTTTTTCTACAAACAACATTTTTATTAGTTCATCATTTAGTTGAAAACTATTACTAGCAAAAATAGCTACCATAACTTTCCATAACAAAATATCTAGTGCAAAATCTTACTCTACTTAGCCAAACAATTTTATGAACTCAACCAGCGGATAAAACAAGCATATCAAGCATCATAAAACAACTAGCAATTAACCATATTAATTTATCAAATTTGAAATGCAATTAAAGACTCATATTCAAGTAGAAAATCATAGATATTGAAATAACACCATCCAAATGATGCAGTGGCTTGCCTTAGTGCAGAGGAGGGTCACACTCCTCCTGGTTAGCTTAAAGGCAAGATCCTCCTTCTGAAAATATTTTAAAACCACAAAGATAATTGTCAAAACACATTCTGAAAATCACCAGAAATTCTAGGCAGCAAGGAAAAATCCACCTTTTGGTGTGCTGCTAGAGCTTTTTGTAACTAAGACAATGCAAAAAGAATCAATTCATTTGGACTCATGGTTTAGAAATTATGGCTGGTCAAAGTTTGGTCAAATTTCTGAATAAATTTGAATTAACAGAAAATCCTGGGGGGGGGGTGACGTCGAAGACGTAAAACAGAAGTGCGTCTCCACTCGTACCGCTTCGGGTGCGAGTGGTGAGGCTAACACTGGGCCCCACCAGTCAGGAGAGAGGGGGGATCGAGATCAAAGGAGGGGCGGCATTTCGCCGGAGCTCATTCTGGCAACGAGGGGGTTTGGGGCTAGGCTAGAGGGATAGATTGGAAGCGGGGCTCGCAGCGCACTTGCATGTACCCATGGCTTGGCGAGAGGTGGACAAAGCAGCTCGGGGTTGAGCTCGCAAGCTTCGGTGGCGGACGGGATTCACCGGAGAGGAAGAAGACGACGGCGAGAGGCAGCTCCGAGGGCTGGGCGGCCTCCAAGCAGCACCAACAGACCAGCAAGGCCCTATCCAAGCAGTTGCATGAGCTCGAGAGGCCCTGGAGAGCGGCGGCTGGCCTGCGGGGATCGCTGGAGTCCTCGGGTCGGGGCGACGGCCAGAGGCCTGCCCGACCAAACTGCGGTCGTTCTACGTGTTCGTGGTGGTTGTGTGGAGTGGTGCGTGGCCAGGATTCGAGTCGGGGTGGCTTTATATAGCCGGAGCAGGGGGGGACGTGTCGCTGCTGGAGCACTCTAGACACGCGACGAATGTCAACGGGAGGTGATACGTCTTCGTTGTATCTATAATTTTTGATTGTTCCATGCCAATATTATTCAACTTTCATATACTTTTGGCAACTTTTTATACTATTTTTGGGACTAACATATTGATCTAGTGCCCAGTGCAAGTTCCTATTTGTTACATGTTTTATTTTTCGCAGAAAACCCATACCAAACGGAGTCCAAACGGGATAAAGCAGAAGGTGAATTATTTTGGAATATTTATGATTTTTTGGAAGAAAAATCAACGCGAGACGGTGCCCGAGGGGGCCAGGAGATAGGGGGCGCGCCCCAGGGAGGCAGGCGCGCCCTGGACTCTCCTGGCCCCCCCCATAAGGCAGTTGATGCTCTTCTTTTGCCGAAAGAAAGCTAATTTTACAAGAAAAATCTGGGCGAAAGATTCACCCCAATCGGAGTTACGGATTTCCAAATATAAAGGAAACGGTGAAGGGGCAGAATTTGAGAACGCAGAAACAAAGAGATAGATCCAATCTCGGAGGGGCTCTCGCCCCTCCCAAGCCATGTGAGCCAAGGACCAGAGGGAAAACCCTTCTCCCATCTAAGGAGGAGGTCAAGGAAGAAGAAGAAGAAGTGGGGCCTTCTCCCCCTTGCTTCCGGTGGCGCCGGAGCGCTGCCGGGGGCCATCATCATCACCGCGATCTTCACCAACAACTTCACCGCCTTCATCACCAACTCTTCCTACCTCTATGCAGCAGTGTAACCTCTCTCTTACCCGCTGTAATTTCTACTTAAACATGGTGCTCAACGCGATATATTATTTCCCAATGATGTATGGCTATCTTATGATGTTTGAGTAGATCCGTTTTGTCCTATGGGTTAATTGATGATCGTGATTGGTTTGAGTTGCATGTTTTATTATTGGTGCTGTCCTATGGTGCTCTCTGTGTCGCACAAGCGTGAGGGATTCCCGCTGTAGGGTGTTGCAATATGTTCATGATTCGCTTATAGTGGGTTGCTAGATTGACAGAAGCTTAAACTCGAGTAAGGGGATTGTTGCGTATGGGATAAAGGGGACTTGATGCTTTAATGCTATGGTTGGGTTTTACCTTAATGAATCTTTAGTAGTTGCGGACTGCTTGCTAGAGTTCCAATCATAAGTGCATATGATCCAAGTAGAGAAAGTATGTTAGTTTATGCCTCTCCCTCAAATAGAATTGCAACAGTGATTACCGGTCTAGTTATCAATTGCCTTGGACAAATAACTTTCTCGTAACAAAAAGCTCTCTACTAATACTTACTTTATTGCATCTTTATCTAAACAGCCCCTAGTTTATATTTACGTGCTCTTTATTATCTTGCAAACCTATCCTATCACACCTACAAAGTACTTCTAGTTTCATAGTTGTTCTTGGTAAAGCGAACGTCAAGCGTGCGTAGAGTTGTATCGGTGGTCGATAGAACTTGAGGGAATATTTATTCTACCTTTAGCTCCTCGTTGGGTTTGACACTTATCGAAAACTGTTGCGATCCCCTACACTTGTGGGTTATCAAGACCCTTTTCTGGCACCGTTGCCGGGGAGTCATAGCATGGGGTGAATATTCTCGTGTGTGCTTGTTTTCTTTATCACTAGGTAATTTTCATTTGTTGTTCTTAGTTGTTCTCTATCTTTAATTATGGATATGGAACACGAAATACCAAAAAAATTAGGTGTAGTTGCTACTCATGGAGATGGGGTAACTCCTAAACCCCCGATTCTCATTATGTGAAAGATATTATGTACTACTTTGATAATCCTGAGAAAACCCCATTCAACTTTATAATGGGAGACACGTTGGATCAACGTGAATACTTTAGGGATTATCACTCGACACAAAAAGGGAAACTATTATGGGAGCAATTTATTATGTTGCGTTGGTATGCTCGGGATCTATGCTTGAGATATGATATTACTTGTTGCTCTAGGATGAAGGCTCCACACCTTCCCTTTTCATGCAAACTTAATGATAATGAAACCTTAGATTCTTATGCTAATGGTATATATGATTACTATGATGTGGAAAAAATAGAAGAATTTGTTGCTTTTAAGGCTGCTTATGAAATTGAATCTTTGTTTGAAAAGTATGAACCTTTTGATGATGATGGTGTTTATAGGCCTGAAAATCTTGCTATACTTAGATATTGCTATGAAAATTATGAATACAATTACTATATTAATGTTTTTATGGAGAAAGTCTCCGCTATCCAAGAAGAGACTAATATTTTGCAGGAATCTATGGAAGAAGAAAGTGATGAAATTGTGAGCTCATTGGTTGAAAAAGATGATGAGGAGAGCTAAGAACAAAAGGAGGAAGAGCGGATTGATCACCCGTGCCCACCTTCTAATGAGAGTAACTCTTCAACTCATACATTGTTTAATTCCCCTTCGTGCTTACCGCAGGATGATTGCTATGATCCCGTTGATTCTCTTGAAATTTCCCTTTTTGATGATGCTTGCTATGCTTGTGGCCAAGATGCCAATATGAATTATGCTTATGGAGATGAACTTGCTATAGTTCCTTATGTTAAACATGAAATTGTTGCTATTGCACCCACGCATGATAGTCCTATTATCTTTTTGAATTCTCCCTACTACACTTTATCGGAGAAGTTTGTGCTCATTAAGGATTATATTGGTGGGTTGCGTTTTATTACTACACATGATGATTTTGATAGATATAATATGCATGTGCTTGCTACTCCTACTTGCAATTATTATGAGAGAGGAACTACATCTCTGCCTCTTTATGTTTCCAAAACGATGGAATTACAAGAAACTGCTTATACTATGCATTGGCCTTTACTTGGTGTGCATGAATTGTTCTTTTATGACATGATGCATAGGAAGAGAGTTAGACTTAGTCATTGCTTGATATATGTTACTTTGTGCTCACTACTAAATTACAAATCATTGTTAATTAAAATTGGCTTTGATATACCTTGGGATCCGGGTGGATTCATTACTTGAGCACTAAATGCCTAGCTTAATGGCTTCAAAGAAAGCGCTGCCAGGGAGACAACCCGGAAGTTTTAGAGAGTCATTTATTTCTGTTGATTGCTTTTGTATAGTTTAAAAACAAAAAATAAATAAAGAGGGGAACCTAAAAACTTTTCAAAAAGGAAAGTGAAAGTGAGAAAGACAAGCATTGTTGAAGTGGGAAAGCTCCTTGAACTTTGTTCATGCTAACGGAAACTTTGTGAATCTTGATTACAAAAACTTTTCATCAAAAATAATTATCCCCTTGTATAATTCCATTGTATTATAAAAATAATGTGCCAAGGTTTTCCTTTAGGATATTTACAATGCTTGTTGGTTTGTACGGTGCAGGACAGAAACTTTGGCTGTAGTGCGCGATTTTACATTTTTAACTAGAACGTCAATTGGTTCTGATTCCTCTTTCACTGTCTTTATGTACAACTTGTTTATTTTACCTAATTTTGGTAGAATTTTTGGGGTACCAGAAGTATGGTGAATGTTCAGATTTCTACAGACTATTCTGTTTTTTGACAGATTCTGTTTTTGATGCATAGTTTGCTTGTTTTATTGAATCTATCAATTTATATCAGTGGATTTAAGCCATGAAAAAGTTATGTTACAGTAGACACAATGCAAAAAAAAATATGAATTGGTTTGCAATAGTACTTAGAGTGGTGATTTGCTTTATCATACTAACGGATCTTACCGAGTTTTCTGTTGAAGTTTTGTGTGGATGAAGTGTCTAAACGAGAAGGTCTCGATATGAGGAAAAGGAAGAGAGGCAAGAGCTTAAGCTTGGGGATGCCCGAGGCAACCCAAGTAAATATTGAAGGAGACTCAAGCATCTAAGCTTGGGGATGCCCCGGAAGGCATCCCCTCTTTCTTCAACAAGTATCGGTATGTTTTCGTATTCGTTTCGTTTATGCATTATGTGCAAGTCTTGGAGCGTCTTTTGCATTTAGTTTTCATTTTTTTATGCACCATGATGGTATGAGATATTCCTTGGTTGATTTATAGAATTCTCATTGCACTTCACTTAAATCTTTTGAGTATGGCTTTGTAGAATGCTTCATGTGCTTCACTTATATCGTTTGAAGTCTGGATTGCTTGTTTCGCTTCACATAGAAAACCACCATTTGTAGAATGCTCTTTTGCTTCACTTATATTTGTTAGAGCGTGGGCATATCTTTTGTAGAAAGAATTAAGCTCTCTTGCTTCACTTATATCTATTTAGAGAGATGACAGGAATTGGTCATTCACATGGTTAGTCATAAAATCCTACATAAACTTGTAGATCACTGAATATGATATGTTTGATTCCTTGCAATAGTTTTGCGATATAAAGGTGGTGATATTAGAGTCGTGCTAGTTGAGTAATTGTGAAATTGAGAAATACTTGTGTTGAGGTTTGCAAGTCCCGTAGCATGCACGTATGGTGAACCGTTATGTAACGAACTTGGAGCATGAGGTGCTCTTTGATTGCTTTCCTTATGAGTGGCAGTCGGGGACGAGCGATGGTCTTCTCCTACCAATCTATCCCTCTAGGGGCATGCGTAGTAGTACTTTGCTTCGAGGGCTAAGTAGGGTTTTGCAATAAGTATATGAGTTCTTTATGACTAATGTGAGTCCATGGATTATACGCACTTTTACCTTTCCATCATTGCTAGCCTCTTCGGTACCGTGCATTGCCCTTTCTCACCTCGAGAGTCGGTGCAAACTTCACCAGTGCATCCAAACCCCGTGATATGATACGCTCGGTCACACATAAGCCTCATTATATCTTCCTCAAAATAGCCACCATACCTACCTATTATGGCATTTCCATAGCCATTCCGAGATATATTGCCATGCAACTTCCATCATCATCATATACATGACTTGAGCATTTATTTTCATATTTCTTTGCATGATCGTAAGATAGCTAGCATGATGTTTTCATGGCTTGTCCGTTTTTTGATGTCATTGCTACGCTAGATCATTGCACATCCCGGTACACTGCCGAAAGCATTCATATAGAGTCATATCTTTGTTCAAGATATCGAGTTGTAATATTGAGTTGTAAGTAAATAAAAGTGTGATGATCATTATTATTAGAGCATTGCCCCAGTGAGGAAAGGATGATGGAGACTATGATTCCCCCACAAGTCGGGATGAGACTCCGGACTTTATGAAAAATAAAAGAGGCCAAAGAAGCCCAAATAAAAAAAGAGACCAAAGAAGCCCACCAAAAAGAAGGAAAAAAAAATAAAAAAAGAAAAAAATGAGAGAAAAAGAGAGAAGGGGCAGTGTTACTATCCTTTTACCACACTTGTGCTTCAGAGTAGCACCATGTTCTTCATAGAGAGAGTCTCCTATGCTTTCAGTTTCATATACTAGTGGGAATTTTCATTATAGAACTTGGCTTGTATATTTCGATGATGGGCTTCCTCAAACGCCCGAGGTCTTCATGAGCAAGCAAGTTGGATGCACACCCACTTAGTTTCCAGTTTGAGCTTTCATACACTTATAGCTCTTAGTGCATCCGTTGCATGGAAATCCCTACTCCTCGCATTGACATCAATTGATGGGCATCTCCATAGCCCGTTGATTAGCCGCATCGATGTGAGACCTTCTCCCTTTTTTTCTTCTCCACATAAACCTCCACCATCATATTCTATACCACCATAGTGCTATGTCCATGGCTTGCGCTCATGTATTGCATAAGAGTTGAAAAAGCTGAAGCGCGTTAAAAAGTATGAACCAATTGCTCGGCTCGTCATCGGGGTTGTGCATGATTTGAATGCTTTGTGTGATGAAGATGGAGCATAGCCAGACTATATGATTTTGTAGGGATGAGCTTTCTTTGGCTATGTTATTTTGATAAGACATAATTGCTTGGTTGGTATGCTTGAAGTATTATTGTTTTTATGTCAAATGATAGACTATTGCCTTGAATCACTCGTGTCTTAATATTCATGCCATGATTAGACATATGATCAAGATTATGCTAGGTAGCATTCCACATCAAAAATTATCTTTTTTTTATCGTTTACCTACTCGAGGACGAGCAGGCATTAAGCTTGGGGATGCTGATACGTCTCCGTTGTATCTACAATTTTTGATTGTTCCATTCCAATATTTTTCAACTTTCATATACTTTTGGCAACCTTTTATACTATTTTTGGGACTAACATATTGATCCAGTGCCAAGTGCCAGTTCCTTTTTGTTGCATGTTTTATATTTTGCAGAAAACCCATATCAAACGGAGTCCAAACGGGATAAAAACGGACGGAGAATTATTTTGGAATATTTATGATTTTTGGGAAGTAAAATCAACGCGAGACGGTGCCCGAGGGGGCCAGGAGATAGGGGGGCGCGCCCCAGGGAGGCAGGCGCGCCCTGGACTCTCCTGGCTCCCCCCCGCCCCTATAAGACAGTTGACGCTCTTCTTTTGCCACAAGAAAGCTAATTTTACGAGTAAAATCTGGGTGAAAGATTCACCCCAATCGGAGTTACAAATCTCCAGATATAAAGGAAACGGTGAAGGGGCAGAATCTGAGAATGCAGAAACAGAGAGATAGATCCAATCTCGGAGGGGCTCTCGCCCCTCCCAAGCCATGGGAGCCACGGACCAGAGGGAAAACCCTTCTCCCATCTTGGGAGGAGGTCAAGGAAGAAGAAGAAGAAGGGGGCCCCTCTCCCCCTTGCTTCCGGTGGCGCCAGAGCGCTGCCGGGGGCCATCATCATCACCGCGATCTTCACCAACAACTTCACCGCCTTCATCACCAACTCTTCCTCCCTCTATTCAGTGGTGTAACCTCTCTCTTACCCACTGTAATCTCTACTTAAACATGGTTCTCAATGCTATATATTATTTCCCAATGATGTAGGGCTATCTTATGATGTTTGAGTAGATCCGTTTTGTCCTATGGGTTAATTGATGATCGTGATTGGTTTGAGTTACATGTTTTATTATTGGTGTTGTCCTATGGTGCTCTCCGTGTTGCGCAAGCATGAGGGATTCCCACTATAGGGTGTTGCAATACGTTCATGAATCGCTTATAGTGGGTTGCTAGAGTGACAGAAGCTTAAACCCGAGTAAGGGGATTGTTGCGTATGGGATAAAGGGGACTTGATGCTTTAATGCTATGGTTGGGTTTTACCTTAATGAATCTTTAGTAGTTGCGGACTGCTTGCTAGAGTTCCAATCATAAGTGCATATGATCCAAGTAGAGAAAGTATGTTAGCTTATGCCTCTCCCTCAAATAGAATTGCAACAGTGATTACCGATCTAGTTATCGATTGCCTTGGACAAATAACTTTCTCGCAACAAAAAGCTCTCTACTAATACTTACTTTATTGCATATTTTTCTAAACAGCCCCTAGTTTATATTTACGTGCTCTTTATTATCTTGCACACCTATCCTATCACACCTACAAAGTACTTCTAGTTTCATAGTTGTTCTAGGTAAAGCGAACGTCAAGCGTGCGTAGAGTTGTATCGGTGGTCCATAGAACTTGAGGGAATATTTATTCTACCTTTAGCTCCTCGTTGGGTTCGACACTCTTACTTATCGAAAACAGTTGCGATCCCCTACACTTGTGGGTTATCAAGAAGAGGCTCCAACACGAGGGGACAGGGCGCAGCGTCAACGCAGGCGTTTGCCCACGGTCGCGGACGAGCACAGGAGGCGGTTTGAGATGGGGACAAGCACACGCGCTCACTGTGCCGTTTTGGCCGCGACCTGACCAGTCTTACTGCAGTGGCTCCAGCGTCGGCGAGCGCCAGGGAGGGGTCATGGGTGATGGGTCGAGGGTTGTGGCACGTTGCGGCAGTCGGAGGCGAGCGCTTGCATGCACACGCGCGAAACAGAACGCAAAGCGATAGCCAGAGCACGTCGAGACGCATGCCAGGCACCGTGTCCACGCGCGGTCACCAGGCTGTGATGGTGAAAACGACGCCCAGGAGCGGCCAAACCTTGTCTACGCTCTCGACCATGCAGTGTTTAGTCTAGGGGAGTTGATGGCTCATGCCCAGGTCGACCAGAAGTGACGCCACTTAGCTGACAAGCTTCTGTATAGAAACTTGGTCGCCAAGTTTGGCCACCTTCTAGAGGGCCATTATGGCTGATTTCCTGGGGTTTAGGGTTTCTTAGGAGGGTGTTTAATCTCAAGAAATATCAAGGCTAAAAGCTTAGGGAAAAATGCACTTGTTGTACAAAGTGCATTTTTGGTCCAGAAGTGAAAAGATTTTCTACAGCAAAAATATTACAAAAAGTGATGCAATATTTTTGCATGGGAGGATGTGCCATGGTCCTAAGAATATTTAGGAATTATCTCAGATTTTTCTAAGCAAGAAAAATTGAGGTTGCTTTGGAGCACAAAGTTCTGAAATGAACTTAAGAGAGAAAAATGAATATTTTCCTTTAAGGAAAAATATTCCTTTTATTATTTTGGGAATTTGTGGGAGGAATAAGGTAGACAGGTCACTTGGGTTAAATCTAAGGATATGCCCAAGTGATAAGTACATTCGAATTGATCCAAAATCCAAATCAAGTCTGGGCAAAAACCACAATGAAAACCAAGTCCGGAAAGAGAGAGAAGGCAAGTCCGGTAAAAAGAGAGAAGGCAACATCCAGGCTGTCACAAACCTCCCCCACTTTGAATGAATCTCGTCCTCGAGATTCGGTTGCCTGGGAAAACCATTCTGGGTATGCAGTCCTTAAAAATTCCTCTCTTTCCCAGGTTGCTTCTTCTTCGGTGTGATGCTCCCACTGAACCTTGTAAAATCTTATCTCTTTGCTTCAAGTGACCCTTTATGTCTGATCCAATATTCTGATTGGCTTTTCCTCATAAGTCAAATCCTTAGCCAATTATATCTCTGACATATCAGTCATTTTCTCCGGTGGTAAGATGCATCTTCTTAGCTGCGAGATGTGAAACACGTTGTGTACTTCAGACAATTCTGGTGGCAATTCCAACTGGTAGGCGACTGTTCCGACTCTGGCCATGACGGGGAATGGACCGATATATCTGGGTGCCAATTTTCCTCGGGTCTGAAACCTCTTGACTCCTTTCATAGGGGTGACTTGGAGATATACGTGTTCTCCGGGTTTGAGGCTGATCTGACGATGTTTGGCATCATAGTAGCTCTTTTGTCGAGATTTGGCCAGTTGCAGTCTGTCTCGGATTTCCTTGACTTGCTTCTTGGCTTCGAGCATTAAATCAGTCCCGAAAATACAGCTATCTCCGGTTTGAGACCAATTTAAAGGGGTGCAGCATTTCCAGCCATACAGGGCTTCATAGGGTGACATCTTTAAGCTGGCTTGGAAACTATTGTTGTAGGAAAAATTGGCGTAGGGTAGACAGTCTTCCCACTTGGTTCCTTGGGCCAATGTACATGCCCGGAGCATATCTTCGAGTATTTGATTTACTCTCTCAGTCTATCCATCTGTCTGAGGATGGTAAGCAGTGCTGTACATCAGAGCAGTCCCCAAGGCTTGATGAAGTCGGGACCAAAATGCGGATGTGAATAGAGATCCCCTGTCGGAGGTGATAGTCTTGGGTACTCCATGCAGACCGACGATTCTTGATACATACAGATGTGCAAGTTGATTTGCACGGCATGTGGTCCCGATAGGTAGGAAGTGTGCCACCTTGGTTAGAGTGTCCACTATGACCCATATCGTGTCGTTTCCTCGATGAGACCTTGGTAATCCGGTGATGAAATCCATGCAAATATCGTCCCATTTCCATTGGGATACCGGCAGAGGCTGGAGGAGTCCAGTGGGTTTTTGGTGTTCTGCCTTTACCTTATTGCAGATATCATAGCAGGCCACAAAGTACGTGGTGTCTTTCTTCATTCCATCCCACCAAAATATCTGACGAAGATCCTCATACATCTTGGTACCACCGGGATGAATTGAGCATGGTGCTTCATGTGCTTCCGCCAATATTTTCTTCTTTAGACTGTCTTGGTTGGGTACGCAAAGTCTTCCTTGGAACCTTAGCGAACCTTTCTGATCCATAGTGAAATCAGGAGCTTGCCCTTAGTGCACCTTCTGAACATATATCAGATTCAGCTGCATGATTTCTTCATAGAGCTCTGTTGGCAAGGAATCCATTAGGGCATTGAGGTTGGCGGGTTTGCGGCTGAGGGCGTCAGCCACCACATTAGCTTTGCCCGGGTGATAATTTATTCCGAGGTCATAGTCCTTAACCAACTCAAGCCATCTTTGCTGCCAAAGGTTCAAGTTGAGCTGAGTGAATATATACTTGAGACTTTTGTGGTCGGTGAATATCTGGCACTTCTTTCCAATCAGATAATGTCTCCAGATTTTTAAAGCGTGCACCACTGCGGCCAATTCCAAATCATGAGTAGGATAATTTCCTTCATGTTGTCACAGTTGGTGAGATGCATAGGCCACCACTTTGCCATCTTGCATGAGTACACCCGAGTCCTTTTCTGGAGGCGTCGCAGTAAACATCAAAACTACGGTAGATATCTGGAAGAGTTAATACGGGTGCCGATGTCAGTCTAGTTTTTAATTCATTGAAGCTCTGTTCGCAGTCTTCAGTCCATACGAACTTCTTGTCCTTCTTGAGGAGCTCAGTCATTGGCTTGGCAATCTTGGAAAATCCTTCGATAAAACGGTGATAATATTCGGGAAGTCCAAGGAAACTCCGGATTTCTAAGACGGTGGTGGGTGCAGACCAATCAAGTACATCTTTTACCTTGCTTGGGTCCACCGAGATTCCTTCTGCCGAGAGGATATGTCCGAGGAATCCCACTTGCTGGAGCCAAAACTCGCATTTGCTGAATTTGGCATACAATTGATGATCGCAAAGCCGTTGCAGAACTACGCGAAGATGTTCCTTATGTTCGTCCTTGCTTTTGGAATAAATGAGGTTGTCATCAATGAACACCACAACAAACTTGTCCAAGAAGTCGATAAACACCTTGTTCATCATATGCATAAAGAATGCAGGAGCGTTGGTGAGGCCGAAGGACATAATAGTGTATTCGTAAAGACCGTACCGAGTGGTGAACGCGTTCTTAGGAATATCTTCCTGCTTAATCTTGAGTTGATGATATCCCGTCCTCAAACCAATCTTTGAGAATACTTTGGCCCCACTAAGTTGATCAAACAGATCATCAATCCTCGGCAATGGATACTTGTTTTTAATGGTGACGTCATTCAGCTGTCGGTAGTCTACACACATTCGTAGACTGCCATCCTTTTTGTCCACGAAGATTGCTGGTGATCCCCATGGTGAAGAGTTGGGACGAATGTATCCTTTTTGCAGCATGTCATCCAGTTGCTTCTTCAATTCCACCAATTCTGAGGAGGGCATCCGATAATATTTCTTATGTATCGGGGTGGTTCATGGCCCTAGGTCAATAGCGAACTCCAATTCTCAGTCTGGTGGCATGCCGGGTAATTCTTTAGGAAATACATCTGGATACTCGCTGACCACTGGGATTAATTCCACCTCTTCTTCCATGGCTGTGAAAACCATATCCTTCGTGGGGATGCGCTTGCGGGCATAAAAATTGGTGGTGCGACCTTCCATATTTTTCAGGGTAACTTCTCTGGTCGCGCAGCTGATGCAGACTTGGTATTGGGTTAACCGATTCATGCCCAGAATGACATCCAATTTGTTGGAATCGATGATTATCAATGATGTTGGAAACTTGACACCCTTGATGTCAATCTCCAAATTTCGGCAGACGAGATTACTTCTGAGCATGGATCCCAGGGATTGTACCAGCATGTGCTTTCCCAAAATCGAGCAAGAAAAATTGTTTTGGGAAGCAAAACTCCGCGAAATAAAAGAGTGGGAAGCCCCAGAGTCAAATAAAATTACGGCGGGTATGTCGTTTACGAGAAACATACCAATGACGACTTCTGGGTCCTCTTGGGCTTCGTCTGTGGAGATGCGATGAACTTGCCCTTGGATTATATCGGGGGCGGAATACTGCTCCATGTAGTTAACTTGCGGCTGAAATGGAGCGACGTGCTTGGTGTTCTTGGGACACTGTCGGGCGTAGTGTCCGGTTTGACCACAACTGAAGCACGAATTGTTGCGCTGGCAATCGACGCGCACCGGGCTGGTCACGAGATTCTTGACTTGTGTAGTAGTCTTGTTGACGTTTTGCTGCCAATTGGGTTTGTACTCCACCTGAGTTTGTTGCCATGTACGAGCCTTTTGCACTGGTTGCATATCCTTCTTGGGCTCGAATTTGCGCTTGTGGTTATTAGCAGCTGGCTTGTTGTCGTGCATGAGCTTGTGTTCCCTCTCGGCGATTAGGGCCTTGTTCACCAGAGTCAGGAAGTTCGGGAAATCGAACATACTGAGAGTGCACCGAAGATGTTGATGTAAGCCTCCAAGAATCGGTCAATCTTCCGCTCTTCGGTGGCCACATCATGGAGAGAGTAGCGGGCTAGATGGTTGAATTTATTCAGATACTCGGCGACGGACATGCTGCCTTGAGTGAGGGCAAGAAATTTGCGTTGCTTGATCTTCATGACTCTGGTGGGAATATGATATTTGCGGAAGTGATCCTTGAATTTTGTCCAAGAAATTTCCTCGTCGGCAGGCCATATTGCTTTGGCATTATTCCACCATATAGCGGCAGCTCCTTCGAGATAATGCATTTCAAAGGGAACCTTGTCACCGTCGTCGGTGCGAGCAATTTCCAGTTTTCTTTCAATAGTCCTTAGCCAGTTGTCGGCATCCAAAGGATCAGTAGCATGGCTGAAACTGGGAGGCTTGGTTAGCTGAAAATCTGATAGCTTGGAATGATGGCCATTCTAGTTTCCATTCTGCCCAACCATAACTTGTACACTTTTCAGTATTTCCAGCAGATCATTGCTCCTTCTTTCTTCAAACATTCGCAGGATTTGCTCGGTGGAAGGCGGTTGTAGCGGTAGAGGCGGAGGTGGCTGGTATGGTTCAGGGGAATGTCCTGCTTGTCTTGCAGAACGACAGATAGGGACATCCTCACCAGCTTGATTGCTGCTGCCTCCACGTGGCATCCTATTTTTTGTTTTCCCAATACATAGCACCCATGATGAGAAAATTCCAAAATGGAAAAAAACCAATGACAAATCCTGGAAGAAAGCAGCGAATAAAATCAAGTCGAAAAAATCCCAACATAATTATACATAGTCCCAACATGAAAATAAACATTGCAGTGGGTCTACTACCCTCGTACATGAAACTACGCATCATGACAAATGCGATTACAGCCATACATCATGCTCATGACTACCACGATACTCTAACGATCTACTGCTCGGATGGTGCTGTTGTAGGCTCATCTCCTAAGCCGGACCCAGATCCTGAACTGATAGTAGAGACCTCTGGGTGAAGAGAGGTGTGCTGGCGCTGCCTTGAGGGCTCTCCCTCAAGGGCAGGCGGGGGATGGGATCTAAGCATAGGAGCGGCAGGAGTAGCGACAAGAGAAGACCATGTAGCAGGAGCGCTGCAAGGGTTCACCATCAAAGGGTTAACGGTACCCTGCGAGGTCGTCTTAGGAACGGAGGTGGGAGGAGCAAAAGTGTAGATGACAGTGGGAAGAGGGTTCCTTATACGAGTAGCAGTGAGAGTGCATGCGAACCTCATTGTAGCGCAAGTCTACAAGAGCCTCGATAGCAGCAAACTGAACCGCCTGAGATGGCGTAGAAGCAAGACCACCCTTAGATGAACAAGTGTAAGCGCCGGATGGGGAACTGTGGTGTAGAGTGACCTCAGCATAATACTCATACACTGTACCTGCCAGATGCTCGCGATACACCCGACACTCTGGATCAGTACCCTCTGGATAGAGTTGTCGCCACACGTTCTGAAGCAGGTGCGGCGATGTGCACGGGGCTAGCTCAGAATGGTACAAGATCGGTACTGGTGCCATCTACACTCACAAACCATATGGTTAGTAATAACAACAATAAGTCATGCATGCAATGCAACAACCAATTCCTATGTCTACCGACACTCAAACAAAACTATCTACCGTTTTACTAACGCACTACCGGTCTAGCGTGTCCTACAATCAGCGTAGCTCTGATACCAAGCGTTGTGGCACCCCGGCTCAGAGCAACTGGTTTACCCTGCATTGCCAGCCCAGAGATTGAGTCTTTTGGCAATACACAACAACATGGTAGAAAAATAACTGCTTTATTGACACTAGCGTGGTACAAAGGTCTGATATTACATCAAAGTTCAAGGCCAAGCGGCACACATAGTGCTGCAGGACAGTATGTACATTACTTAATGAACATGGCTGGGGCCTCGATCACATGAAACTACACAGTAGCAGAAGAACGACATAGCAGAACTCCAGGGCACAGGGACACCGACGTGGACACGACCTAGACACGAGATGCACTCCGATGCGAACCAGCTTGCCTGAAAACTGGCATGACACGCCAGGTCAGTGAATTGAATGTACTTGCAAGCTCACAACAGACATAAGCACGATGACAGACAATATCATGATAATTAATCAAGTTAAATTATGCAAGAAATTACTACAAATGCAAAGCTATGCAGGGCAACCAAACAGTGCACCGAGTCACACAGACTCGCTTACCAGACGGTTACCTCGTAACCAAATGGTGACCACACCGGGGTCACTCCTGAAACCAATCACTCATGAACACCTCAAGTGTTCAAGGTTCACCACGAAACAATGCATCACAACAATTACTAGTTTGCAAGATTAATTATAAAAGTTGATCCATGGTGTGACTTACTCCCGAGTCTTGCCCATAACCGAGGGCGCGGCAATCGATAGATTAAATACACTCTGCAGAGGTAGCGCACTTTACCCACACTACGGAATACCTGGCCTCGTACTCCCATTCGGGTGGACCAAAGTACTCCAAACCCTCCCTTTGCCATGCACTCTCCCCGGCCACTCCAACCATCTCCCTCTCAGGGCTAGATCTTGGGTGGCCCCGTGTCTACCAAAGACACCAACGGCCATCGTCATGGCAAAACAGCCCCAAACAGGGACAATGTACTATAAAAACAAACAAGCACACAAGGTTATGTCTATGTAACGCCCCGAGCCCGGCGCCCCAGAAGACTTCCAGCTATTCCGAGTTTCGCCGTGTGTTTTATTTGCTTGTTGCATTGCATCATGTCATCTCTTGCATTGCATCGTGTCATCATGCCATCATATCATTAATTTTAAAAAAACTCTTCTAAATAAATTGTATGGATTTTTTGATCCATTTAAATCGAGGGAATTCACTTGTGATTTCTCTTTATAACATATTAAAGCCTCTCAATATTATTAGCGAGCTATATTAAATATTCCACTAATTCGGAATCACCCATAAACACACTTGCAAAATAATTTCGTTCCTTTTCTGCTTCAAGTTTGGTCTCCAACCTTGCCCATAATTTCTTTCATCATATTCCGGAGCTCCACCAAAAATCCGAACATTTTTGGACCTTCCCAACCCTCACTTCCTATTCAAATCATTTGAATTTAAATCAAATGAGTTTGGATTTAAATCTCTCAATCATGGCCTTTTCTATTTTCTCGGAACAAGCACATTTTTGTGAGTCTAGGAAAATTATCCGCGTGTCCAACTTCTTCCCCAACACCTCCTTCCTTCTTCTTTTCTTCTTTGTTATTTTCTGTTTTAGAAAATAAGAGAGAGGGAGAAGAGAGCTCAGCCAGGCCTTTTAGGCCCAGCTCTAACCCAAGCCGGCCCAGCCAGCCCATCTACCCCCTGTTAAAACTAGCCCGACTCTGCTCGATCTCCATCTCTCCCTCGTCCTCCCTCCAGCGCCGCAACCCCAGGAGCCCGATCCCCCATCCCTCTCACTCACCCGCATCTCTCCCTCGATCCCCATCTCTCCCTGCTCTCCTCCCCTTGCAGCCCCTTCCCCTCACCCGATCCATTTCTTTCCCCTCGCTCCCTTTGAGCACCGCCAGGCAGCGCATCGCCCGAACCCAGCGCCAGGCCCCCATGTCCTCCCCGCGCCTTCGCCTCCCCTTCTCCTGCTCCTCGGCAACGCCCCTGCCGGCCCCGCGCCCGACCTCCTCCTCGCCGCCCCTGGAGCCGCTCCACCTCGCCTCGCCGTCCTCGTCCCCAAGTCTGGCCGTGTGCTCCGCCGCCCTACGTCTCCACCTCGCCGGCAGGTTCCAGCCCTGCCTCGAGTGCCCCTCCTCTGCCTCGGCTCCTCTCTTGCGCGCCATGCCCGATTCCCATGGCCGCCGCCCCATGGAGTCCCACCGGCCCGGACCCGGCCGGGAACCAGATGAGCCCCATGCCCCGCCTTTGCCTAGTTCGAGCAGGGAGGAGGATGCGCCTCCGCTCACCCTCGTCGACCAGGAACGCCAAGGCCATCTTCAGATTTTCACCAAGTACCAGGAGGTTGATGACCCGTCAAGTTCATCTACATGCGTGTACGACCATCTTCACCAAAGACCACGTGTACGACTACACATTGTACCGTGAAGTTTCACAAGATACCGTGTACCACGACGAACATGTACGGCTACACGACGACCCGCCAAGACCCTGAACAACTACCGCCGTCGCCGTGTACAACTACTTCCACTACTTCCCACGACGTCCGTGAACCACTACCGTCGCCCCGAAGATGTTGGATTCGTCAAGTACCTCTCCGAGACAAACGTGTACAACTACTTCCTCTGCGACCGCTACGACAATGTCTACTTCCTCTACATCGTACCGAACCCGAACCGCTCCGAAATGCACGCTTCAAAGGTATAACCACCGAGATGACCGACCGTGATCGAATCGTCCTTGCGATGCCCCTCTTTTGCCATGCCGCCGTCCCGTTGGAACCCGGAATCCGGGATCACCCCACCATCTCTTGCGTGTTCTACACATCCGCACACTTCTCGTTTGCATCGGTATCTCAATCAAGTTATCGGGACCGGAATGTTGCCATGGCACCATTTTCGTTTCACCGTCGTGGCACCCTTTTCCTTCCGCCATGGCGCCAAATTCCTCATAACATGCTCATGTCAACGTTTTCATAAAATTGCATATAACTTGCATATGTCATCCGCATCATGATAACAACATTTAAACGCTTAAAATTGTGTTTGCATTATACTACCAAATGACATATGGGAATTTCCGGAATTGTTGTTTGTTGTTTCCGGCCTCATTTAAAATTGCCTAGCTAGGTAGTTTTAATATGCTTCACCCCCTTTTGCCATGTTTAATGACATTTAATACTGTTGGGTACATAACCGAGAGAGAACTAAATAATTGATGTGGTGTTCCGTCAATATGCAACTCATTGCATATTGAGCTCCATTTAACTTGTAGTATTGTTTGTTGCACTTTGCCATGCCATGCCTCATTAAACCGGACATGCATCATACTTGATTGTGCATCATGCCATGATTATGCTTGTGTGTTTACCATATTGTTTGCTTCTTTCCGGTTTGCTTCTCTCGTTAGCTTCGGTTTCATTCCGGAGTTGTGAGGATTCGTTCGACTACGTTCGTTTGTCTTCTTCATGGACTCGTTCTTCTTCCTTGCGGGATTTCAGGCAAGATGACCATTACCCTCGATATCACTTCTATCTTTGCTTGCTAGTTGCTTCGTTCTATCGCTATGCTACGTCACCTATCACCTGTTTACCATGACTCCCATACTGCCATATCAGCCTCTAACCTTTTTGACCCTTCCTAGCAAACCGTTGCTTGGCTATGTTACCGCTTTGCTCAGCCCCTCTTATAGCGTTGTTAGTTGCAGGTGAAGTTGAAGATTGCTTCATGATGGACAAGATTATGTTGGGATAAAACAATATCTCTTATTTAATTAATGCATCTATATACTTGGTAAAGGGTGGAAGACTTGGCCTTTTGCCTGGTGTTTTGTTCCACTCTTGCCGCCCTAGTTTCCGTCATACCGGTGTTATGTTCCTGGATTTTGTGTTCCTTACGCGGTTGGGTGATTTATGGGACCCCCTTGACAGTTCACTTTGAATAAAACTCCTCCAGCAAGGCCCAACCTTGGTTTTACCATTTGCCTACCTAAGCCTTTTTCCCTTGGGTTCTGCAGACTCAAGGGTCATCTTTATTTTACCCCCCAGGCCAGTGCTCGTCGTGAGTTTTGGTCCAACCTATCAGCCGCCGGTGGCCACCAGGGGCAACTCTGGGCTGGCCTACCGGAAGTTTGGACAATCCGGTGTTCCCTGAGAACGAGATATGTGCAGCTTCTATCGGGATTTGTCGGCATAGCGGGAGGCTTTGCTGGTCTTGTTTTACCATTGTCGAAATGTTTTGTAAACCGGGATTCCGAGTCTAATCGGGTCTTCTCGGGAGAAGGTATATCCTTCATTGACCGTGAGAGCTTGTGATGGGCTAAGTTGGGACACCCCTGCAGGGTATAAACTTTTGAAAGCCGTGACCGCGGTTATGAGGCAGATGGGAATTCGTTAATGTCTGGTTGTAGATAACTTGACACCAGATCCGAATTAAAACGCATCAACCGCGTGTGTAGCCGTGATGGTCTCTTTTCGGCGGAGTCCGGGAAGTGAACACGGTTTTGGGTTATGTTTGACGTAAGTAGGAGTTCATGATCACTTCTTGATCATTGCTAGCTTCACGACCGTTCCGTTTGCTCTCTTCTCGCTCTTATTTGCGTATGTTAGCCACCATATATGCTTAGTCGCTGCTGCAACCTCACCACTTTACCACTTCCTACCCATAAGCTTAAATAGTCTTGATCTCGCGGGTTTTGAGATTGCTGAGTCCTCGTGACTCACCAGATACTATCACAACAGTTGCAGGTGCCAATGATACCAGTGCAGATGATGCAACCGAGCTCAGATGGGAGCTCAACGAAGACCTTGGTCGTTGCTATGTTTTGTTTCTTGTTGATCAGTAGTGGAGCCCAAGTTGGGACGATCGGGGATCTAGCAGTTGGGTTATCTTGTTTTCTTTTGGCTTCGTCCATAGTCGGACTATGTGTGTACTCTGAATGATGTATGAATTATATGTTCATTGTGTGAAGTGGCGATTGTAAGCCAACTCTTTATCCCATTCTTGTTCATTACTTGGGATTGTGTGAAGATGACCCCTCTTGCGACAAAACCACAATGCGGTTATGCCTCTAAGTCGTGCTTCGACACATGGGAGATATAGCCCCATCGTGGGTGTTACAAGTTGGTAATCAGAGCCATCCCTGACTTAGGAGCCCCCTGCTTGATTGTTTGCTGGCGTTGTTGAGTCTAGAAAAAAAAATGTTTTCAGTCTTAGGATTATATATATCGGAGAGTAGGATTCTTTTTACTCCTCAGTCCCTTCGTTGCTCTGGTGAGGCCTCCTGACGTAGATGTTTTGTCTTTCCTCGCCTTAAATTTCACTAAATTTTTTTAGGATCACGCGGGTATCTTGGAATCTATTCGATGGTTTTGTGACGAGAACATTGTTCTTGGTGCCTCCTGTCTATTATGTGGCATTGACCCGGGGAGTTGAGCTCCGAGGTGTTGTCGTCACAATTTTATCATTGCAGTTCTGGAATACCTGAGTTTTGCCGACATCGAAAATCTCTTTTATGCAGTTGTTGGTGAGATAACCTCGACGCCACCCAGTACTGGGGCGGGAGTTCGTGAGTATTGCCATAACTCGTATAACGGATGCTTTTCGAAGGTTGAGGTACACGATTTCCGAAGGTTTCTTGGTTATGTGTTGACGGATGGATATAGCTTGGATGTAGGTATTGTTAGTTCGCGTGAGATATATTGCTTCCCCTGTATCCCCAACACCAGATTGCATAACTAGAAAGTTTTGGGAGTTTTATAGGTGGGAATTCAAGTAGCTCCTAGAATATCTTTTCGACAGATGCATGATATGAGATTGGGGTTCGACGTCTAGTGGTCCGCCTTTCCACGGTTGTTTTTACAGTGGTCTCGTTGTGTCTTAAAGAACCCTTGGCTATGCTGGTTCAGGGACACTTCGTATGTCATGTGCACTGCCTTGTACATGATGGTGCTGTACACTCGAGCCCGTGTGGGCCCCACCACAAAAACTTCGGACGAAATCTCTATCATATGTTTGTTCTGGCTTATTCTGCAAGCCAAATCCTTTGTTTTGTTTTATTTGTGGTATTCGAGTTGCTTCGAAGTCAAATGTTGAATCTATACCTTTCCTAAACGGTGTTCTCATATTGCTATGTGAATACTAATCCTTCTTGATCATCGAGATGGTTATGTGAATTCTTTTCCAACCGGTGAGCTTCTCTGCGAGATGATCCCATCATTCTCCCCATCCGCAAGATCAATTCTAAGTTTTCTCAATGGTGTTTGTTTCATCCGTCCCAAGTTGTCTTTGTTTTCCCGCCCTCCCACCCTTTTTCTTCAAGGACTCAGATTTCTTGATCATGTATCCCTTTTATTTGTGAGAAGTCTCTCCATTCTTTTTCGTCAATGTTTTTATCCGGTGATTCTCAGGAAGATACTAACGGAGCTTCAAGTTTATTATTCTTTGTCTCTTTTTTCTTTTCCGGTGGATCCAATTCAAGCTTGGTCGATCATATCCTTATCCTCGTTAAAATGCTATCCCATGCCGGTGCATCTCATAATTTTTCACCTCTCTCTATTCTTATCCGGAGTGCTTAAGATTATCTCAGAAAATTCGTGTTTCCATTCTCAATCCATTCAAGTTATTTTGAGGTTGTTATCTCATTCAAGTCATTTAATTCAACCGGCGCAATCCCCCCTTTCAATCAATCGTTCAACGGTGTTTCTTTTGAGTGGGCCCTAACCCACAGGTCTTTTCCCAGGATCTTACCTGACTCTTCTAATTTTTCTCGGAGTCATTCCCAAATTCATTTCCAAGGTTGACGTAAGAATGAATTTTCATCAGTCATATTCTTTCTCCAAGATCGCTTTCAAAATATTTTCATTGTTGGTTCATCATTTCTATTCTTATTTGTTCCGAAGTGCCTCAACAATTTAGGTGGTTCTTGTCATCATTCTCAACATTTGAAGACCGAAGAAGGATTTCTCCTAAATCTTGGTCCGTTCTCTTGAAGATTCGTGGTTCTAGCTTCATGCCATCCTCATAATTGTTTTCGATTGTGAGAATTCTTTTCACCCATCCGGAACAATTCAGGAGTCTTTTCAGTTCATCCTCCGGAGCCAATCATCTCAGAATTATTCATTCTCAGCCTTAGCTTTCAGCTCTCGTTCTCGAATTCTTCCGGTGCATCGTCCAAATATCCTCTAATCAGTTCATGATCTCTCCGCTCTCTTATATCTAAATCCCCTCAAGTATCTTCATTTGTTTTCCAATTCTTCCCGGTGAATTGTGCTTTTGCTACTCCCATTTTCAATTCTTACGGTGGTTCGTTCAAGATTTCTCTTCCTTCGTTATCGTATCAATTCATTCGTTCTTTTGCTGTTTCAATCCTACCGGTGGTTGTTGAAGACCTTCTCAAGTTTGCGCTAGATCTCTCTTAATCCTTTCTACGAGAATAAGTAGTATGCCAAATCCGTTGCTTGTCATCAATTTAAATTGGTGAAGGATGCGCATAACGTAATTCTTATTATTGTTTCATCCAAGTGATCTAGTTTCTTCTTTCCAGAGTTGTTCATCATGTCATTTCTCGTTTCTAAGATGTTCACCTTTTCTTTTCCGGAGTTCCAAGTTTTCTCGGTTATATCGTCGCGAAGCTCCATCTAAATCATTGCAAGGATTCACCTTGTGTTTTCAACTTCTCTTTCTTTCTATCATCCTTTTATTACCGGAGTTCTCCATGGAGGCTCTACATGATGGTTCATCAAGGATTTAATTCCTTCTCGAAGTGTTCATCGAGATTCTTTTCAGAGGAGTTCAAGCATTCTTTATCGTGCATTCCAAAGTGCAATTCTCCTACCTTATCTTTTGAGATGGTGTTATATCATTCTTGACAATTTCTATTCTTGTTTCGCGATTCACATGTTGTCAAGAATGAGGTATTTTAAATCCATCAATCTCTTTGTTGGAGTTATCTTGTGTCATATTGCACCTAAAAGCCTTCCCTAAGGAATGTTGCTATTGTGGTGCTTATAAATGATCCAAGTTTTTAACTATCCTCTCGGCTAAAGCAGTTTTCATCTCTTCGTTGATCTCAAGCAAGCAATTGTTTCCATTAGAGGCCGGTTGTCACCTCATCATTTTGAGATGTTTGCCATAAGCCCACAACAAGCTTGTGCTTTTCGTTGTTGATTTTCCAACAACTCCGTTCAATTCTTCTTTGCAAGGATGCTTTCCAAGCTCATTTGTGGCAGAAGTTGGCATTTCCTTCTCCATTATGTTATTCCAATGATCTATCTTCTATTCTTTCTTTCGGAGGCTTTGTGAGGTTGCTCTCATTGACCCATCATCTCGTTTTGTCAAGATCATGTTATTTTCTTGCTTATCCATTTAACCGGAGTGTTGCGTCACCTCTTCAAGTTCTTTTTCATCGTATCAAGTCTTGCATCTCTTTTCTACCGGAGTGCTGTCCAAATTTGTTCTTCCTTGTTCCTTGTTTATCTCGTTTCAACCAGAGTGGTTCCAATTTGTTCTTGTCCATTGTTCTCGTCATTCATAGCCTTGCAACCTCCAAGGTTCAAATGGTGTTCCTTGTTTCTATTTTCTACCGCAGTGCTCTCAATTGTGTTCAACTCCATTGTGTTCTCTCTTTCAACTTTTCAACCTCTCAAGGTTCGTGGTTTCACTCGTTCGTCAAAGAAGCAACTTAGTTTTACCTCTTCTCTTCCTCTTCCGTTTCTCTCCGGTGCCATTCTAGATCTCGGGACGAGATCCTCTCGTAGTGGTGGAGTGTTGTAACGCCTCGAGCCCAGCGCCCCAGAAGACTCAGCTATTCCGAGTTTCGCCATGTGTTTTATTTGCTTGTTGCATTGCATCATCTCATGTCTTGCATTGCATCATGTCATCATGCCATCATATCATTAATTTTTAAAAAACTCTTCTAAATAAATTGTATGGATTTTTCGATCCATTTAAATCGAGGGAATTCACTTGTGATTTCTCTTTATAACATATTAAAGCCTCTCAATATTATTAGGGAGCTATATTAAATATTCCACTAATTCAGAATCACCCATAAACACACTTGCAAAATAATTTTGTTCCTTTTCTGCTTCAAGTTTGGTCTCCAACCTTGCCCATAATTTCTATCATCATATTCTGGAGCTCCACCAAAAATCCGAACATTTTTGGACCTTCCCAACCCTCACTTCCTATTCAAATCATTTGAATTTAAATCAAATGAGTTTGGATTTAAATCTCTCAATCATGGCCTTTTCTATTTTCTCGGAACAAGCACATTTTTGTGAGTCCAGGAAAATTATCCGCGTGTCCAACTTCTTCCCCAACACCTCCTTCCTTCTTCTGTTCTTCTTTGTTATTTTCTGTTTTAGAAAATAAGAGAGAGGGAGAAGAGAGCTCAGCCAGGCCTTTTAGGCCCAGCTCTAACCCAAGCCGGCCCAGCCAGCCCATCTACCCCATGTTAACCCTAGCCCGACTCCGCTTGATCTCCATCTCTCCCTCGTCCTCCCTCCAGCGCTGCAACCCCAGGAGCCCGATCCCCCATCCCTCTCGCTCACCCGCATCTCTCCCTCGATCCCCATCTCTACCTGCTCTCCTCCCCTCGCAGCCCCTTCCCCTCACCCGATCCATTTCTCTCCCCTCGCTCCCTTTGAGCGCCGCCAGGCAGCGCATCGCCCGAACCCTACGCCAGGCCCCCATGTGCTCCCCGCGCCTTCACCTCCCCTTCTCCTGCTCCTCCGCGACGCCCCTGCCGGCCCCGCGCCCGACCTCCTCCTCGCCGCCCCTGGAGCCGCTCCACCTCGCCTCGCCGTCCCCGTCCCCAAGTCTGGCCGTGTGCTCCGCCGCCCTGCGCCTCCACCTCGCCGGTAGGTTCCAGCCCTGCCTCGAGTGCCCCTCCTCTGCCTCTCCTCCTCCTCCCGCGTGCCATGCCTGATTCCCATGGCCGCCGCCCCATGGAGTCCCACCGGCCTGGACCCGGCCGGGAACCAGATGAGCCCCATGCCCCGCCTCTGCCTTGTTCGAGCAGGGAGGAGGATGCGCCTCCGCTCGCCCTCATCGACCAGGAACGCCAAGGCCATCTTCAGCTTTTCGCCAAGTACCAGGAGGTTGATGACCCGTCAAGTTCATCTACATGCGTGTACGACCATCTTCGCCAAAGACCACGTGTACGACTACACATTGTACTGTGAAGTTTCACAAGATACCGTGTACCACGACGAACATGTACGGCTACACGATGACCCGCCAAGACCCTGAACAACTACTGCCGTCGCCGTGTACAACTACTTCCACTACTTCCCACGACGTCCGTGAACCACTACCGTCGCCCCGAAGATGTTGGATTCGTCAAGTACCTCTCGGAGACGAACGTGTACAACTACTTCCTCTGCGACCGCTACGAGAACGTCTACTTCCTCTACATCGTACCGAACCCGAACCGCTCCGAAATGCACGCTTCAAAGGTATAGCCACTGAGATGACCTACCGTGATCGAATCGTCCTTGCGATGCCCCTCTTTTGCCATGCCGCCGTCCTGTGGGAACCCGGAATCCGGGATCACCCCACCATCTCTTGCGTGTTCTACACATCCGCACACTTCTCGTTTGCATCGGTATCTCAATAAAGTTATCGGGACCAGAATGTTGCCGTGGCACCATTTTCGTTTCACCGTCGTGGCACCCTTTTCCATCCGCCATGGCGTCAAATGCCTCGTAACATGCTCATGTCAACGTTTTCATAAAATTGCATATAACTTGCATATGTCATCCGCATCATAATAACAACATTTAAATGCTTAACATTGTGTTTGCGTTATACTACTAAATGACATATGGGGATTTCTGGAATTGTTGTTTGTTGTTTCTGGCCTCATTTAAAATTGCCTAGCTAGGTAGTTTTAATATGCTTCACCCCCTTTTGCCATGTTTAATGACATTTAATACTGTTGGGTACATAACCGAGAGAGAACTAAATAATTGATGTGGTGTTCCGTCAATATGCAACTCGTTGCATATTGAGCTCTATTTAACTTGTAGTATTGTTTGTTGCACTTTGCCATGCCATGCCTCATTAAACCGGACATGCATCATACTTGATTGTGCATCATGCCATGATTATGCTTGTGTGTTTACCATATTGTTCGCTTCTTTCCGGTTTGCTTCTCCCGTTAGCTTCGGTTTTGTTCCGGAGTTGTGAGGATTCGTTCGACTACGTTCGTTTGTCTTCTTCATGGACTCGTTCTTCTTCCTTGCGGGATTTCAGGCAAGATGACCATTACCCTCTATATCACTTCTATCTTTGCTTGCTAGTTGCTTCGTTCTATCGCTATGCTGCGTGACCTATCACTTGTTTACCATGCCTCCCATACTGCCATATCAGCCTCTATCCTTTTTGACCCTTCCTAGCAAACCGTTGCTTGGCTATGTTACCGCTTTGCTCAGCTCCTCTTATAGCATTGTTAGTTGCAGGTGAAGTTGAAGATTGCTCCATGATGGACAGGATTATGTTGGGATATCACAATATCTCTTATTTAATTAATGCATCTATATACTTGGTAAAGGGTGGAAGACTCGGCCTTTTGCCTGGTGTTTTGTTCCACTCTTGCCGCCCTAGTTTCCGTCATACCAGTGTTATGTTCCCGGATTTTGCGTTCCTTACGCGGTTGGGTGATTTATGGGACCCCCTTGACAGTTCGCTTTGAATAAAACTCCTCCAGCAAGGCCCAACCTTGGTTTTACCATTTGCCTACCTAAGCCTTTTTCCCTTGGGTTCTGCAGACTCAAGGGTCATCTTTATTTTACCCCCCCCGGGCCAGTGCTCGTCGTTAGTGTTGGTCCAACCTGTCAGTCGTCGGTGGCCACCAGGGGCAACTCTGGGCTGGCCTACCGGAAGTTTGGACAATCCGGTGTGCCCTGAGAACGAGATATGTGCAGCTCCTATCGGGATTTGTCGGCACAGCGGGAGGCTTTGCTGGTCTTGTTTTACCATTGTCGAAATTTCTTGTAAACCGGGATTCCGAGTCTGATCGGGTCTTCCCGGGAGAAGGTATATCCTTTGTTGACCGTGAGAGCTTGTGATGGGCTAAGTTGGGACACCCCTGCAGGGTATAAACTTTCGAAAGCCGTGCCCGCGGTTATGAGGCAGATGGGAATTTGTTAATGTCCGGTTGTAGATAACTTGACACCAGATCCGAATTAAAATGCATCAACCGCGTGTGTAGCCATGATGGTCTCTTTTCGGCGGAGTCCGAGAAGTTAACACGGTTTTGGGTTATGTTTGACGTAAGTAGGAGTTCATGATCACTTCTTGATCATTGCTAGCTTCACGACTGTTCCGTTTGCTCTCTTCTCGCTCTTATTTGCGTATGTTAGCCACCATATATGCTTAGTCGCTGCTGCAACCTCACCACTTTACCACTTCCTACCCATAAGCTTAAATAGTCTTGATCTCGCGGGTTTTGAGATTGCTGAGTCCTCGTGACTCACCAGATACTATCACAACAGTTGCAGGTGCCGATGATACCAATGCAGATGATGCAACTGAGCTCCGATGGGAGCTCAACGAAGACCTTGGTCGTTGCTATGTTTTGTTTCTTGTTGATCAGTAGTGGAGCCCAAGTTGGGACGATCGGGGATCTAGCAGTTGGGTTATCTTGTTTTCTTTTGGCTTCATCCGTAGTCGGACTATGTGTGTACTCTGAATGATGTATGAATTATATGTTCATTGTGTGAAGTGGCGATTGTAAGCCAACTCTTTATCCCATTCTTGTTCATTACTTGGGATTGTGTGAAGATGACCCTTCTTGCGACAAAACCACAATGCGGTTATGCCTCTAAGTCGTGCTTCGACACGTGGGAGATATAGCCGCATCGTGGGTGTTACAGTCTACCTACCGGGCCAGGGTATGAACGCCCATTACCTTCCCTCGTGGGAGGCACCGGTGAGATCCACAACAAAGGAACTAATCAAGACCTTCCCATTAGGTAAATGTGGTCGCACTGAATTAAAACCCGATTCATTGGCAACATGATGTGATCAACATCATATTTAGGTTGAACTTAATCAAGTGTTAACTTTCAGAAAAACTTTTTATTACTAACAGGGCATCATACCGGAAATCATGCAACTACTCATCACACAGAGCAAGCAACTTTTAAGCATGGATCAAAACAAGCAATATAACTAAGTTACACTACTAAGATCAAAAACTTCTATGGTTATAAGTCATCTTTTTCTACAAACAACATTTTTATTAGTTCATCATTTAGTTGAAAACTATTACTAGCAAAAATAACTACCATAACTTTCCATAACAAAATATCTAGTGCAAAATCTTACTCTACTTAGCCAAACAATTCTATGAACTCAACCAGAGGCTAAAACAAGCATATCAAGCATCATAAAACAACTATCAATTAACCGTATTAATTTATCAAATTTTAAATGCAATTAAAGACTCATATTCAAGTAGAAAATCATAGATATTGAAACAACACCATCCAAATGATGTAGTGGCTTGCGTTAGTCCAGAGGAGGGTCACACTCCTCCTGGTTAGCTTCAAGGCAAGATCCTCCTTTTGAAAATATATTAAAACCACAAAGATAATTGTCAAAACACATTCTGAAAATCACCAACAATTCTAGGCAGCAAGAAAAATCCACCTTTTGGTGTGCTGCTAGAGCATTCTGTAACAAAGACAATGCAAAAAGAACCAATTCATTTGGACTTGTGGTTTAGAAATTATGGCTGGTCAAAGTTTCGTCAAATTTCTGAATAAATTTGAATTAACAGAAAATCCTGGGGGGGTGACGTCGAAGACGTAAAATGGAAGTGCGCCTCCACTCGTACCGCTTCGGGCGCGAGTGGTGAGGCTGACACTGCGCCCCACCAGTCTGGAGAGAGAGAGGGGGGGGATCGAGATCAGAGGAGGGGCGGCATTTCGCCGGAGCTCACGCCGGCGACGAGGGGGTTTGGGGCTAGGCTAGAGGGATAGGTTGGAAGCGGGGCTCGCGGCGCACCTGCATGTACCCGAGGCTTGGCGAGAGGTGAACAGAGCAGCTCGGGGTTGAGCTCGCAAGCTTCGGTGGTGGACGGGATTTGCCGTAGAAGAAGAAGACGGCGGCGAGAGGTAGCGCTGAGGGCTGGGCGGCCTCCAAGCAGCACCAACAGACCACCAAGGCCCTGTCCAATCAGTTTCCTGAGCTCGAGAGGCCCTGGAGAGCGGCAGCTGGCCTGCAGGGATCGCCGAAGTCCTTGGGTAGGGGCGACGGCCAGAGGCTTGCCCGACCAAACTGCAGTCGTTCTTGTCGGTGTTCTGGGAACGGGGGTACCCAGACTTGCCTGCCTACGGCCTGCAGCGTGGCTCAAGGAGTGGCCTAGTGCGGCCCATCTTCGTCAACACATGCTCAAGACCCTCGCGAGGGGCCAAGCCTCGTTGGGCGGACGACAGGAAGCTTCCTCAGGCGCAGCCTCGTCAGGCTGGCTCACGAGGAGGCGGAGAGTTCAAGGCGGGGTACCTCACGAGGTGCCCATGATGCAAGCCATGACGAACGAAGCCAGGCGGGCGCCGGCCTGCGCAATGTCCTTGTTTCCTCTTTGGTGCAAAGGGGGCAAGCAGAGGCCAAGGCATCAGGCAAAGGTTACCATTCCGGTGCAACAAGACCAAGACCAGCAGAATGACAGGGTGGAGGTCATCGTGGAGCCCAGGAAGGCGTTATCGTCAGAGTCTTTGGCAGGCGAGGACCAACTTTAGTCAGGATAAGTGTACTAGGTATTCCCCTTCAAAATGGCCAATTGTTGGCGTCCTTCCCGCTCAATATTTGGGAAGAGGACCAGAGCCTCGCTCTATAAATAGGACTAGCCGCCCTTAAGGCAGGGGATCAGACAGATCGACCAGTCGAACCTTAGCCAGAACCACCACACAAGAACGCCTCCCCTCGCGAGGCAATTCTTCCTTTGTATTGTTCATCATCAGCCCCTGAGGCAATCCACCACACCACAAACTAGAGTAGGGTATTACACCACAATTGTGGCCCGAACTAGTATAAACCTTGTGTCCCTTGTGTTGTTCTTTGTGTAGCCTAGATCCTTTGCGAGGCGACGAGACGTGAGCCGGTAGGGGGAGTGATCTCCGCGCGCACCCCAGAGTTCAAAACTTAAGGGTGTGCCGGAACCCGAAATCCGACATTTGGCGTGCCAGGTAGGGGTGCGCCGGAATCTTTCTTCCGCCGCCTCGCGTTCCGTCGCATCGTCATCATCATGTCCGGCGACCCAATGGGCAACCCCGACCCCTGGGCGGCCTGGCCTGCTCGCACCGAGCCGCCCGCCCAGAGCGACCTCAACCTTGTGCCCCAGGCAGCTCGCGGTCCACAGGGCGCTGCGGGCTGCGGGGGACACGACCAGGCGTCACCAGCTCTCACGCTGCGGCAGGTGCGGTCGGCAGCAAGGACTTCAAGCCACGCCGCAGCCACAGCGCCATACACCCGACGGGAGCAGGCGAACTCAAGGGCCGTGCTCACGGTGGCACAAGAACTACTACGATGCAGGCTGCTGGAGGGCGGCCACGACGTGCTACTAGAGCGGGTGGCTGAGCTCCTGGGCTCCGCCGCCTCGAGGGCTCACCCCTTTTGCGCCCAGCTGCCACCCCAGGTCCAGGGCGGACCGCACGGAGGCCCCATACGCGCCCGCGCAGCTCCGAGCGGATCCCAAGGCCTCCCCACTGCTTGCCTGGCCGTCAGCACCGGGTGACTGGCAGTACCGGCTCTGCCTCCAATCAGCAAAGGGGCATTCACTACAACCCACGTCTCCGGAGGGCCGCCACGCTACCACCCTCAAGGCAGCACCTCGAGCAGGAATTATTGGCATGTGGGGCACTATGACGAGGCATTCGGGGCGGCAGCCCTGGAAGCTTATGTGCCCCACATGGTAGATCAAGGGCGCGCGCTGGAAGAAGACCATGGCTCGTTCCTTGGCCCAGGCTGGGGGGGAAGAGACGCCGGAAGCTGAGCTCTTTGGGGAACTGTCGGGGAAACTGATCCACGAACACCTATGGGGGTCGGCCGACCGAGCCCCTTTCGATTCGGTGAGGGCGGAGGTCGAGCAAAGAGCGGATCGAGGCGGTACACACGAGCAGTTTTACCCAGCTTCGGGCCGCATGGATGCGTAAAACCCTACTGCTGCTTGTTTGTGTGTATTCAATTCTTGCTCAGGAGCGATGGACGCTATCAGACTGAGCGTGAGAGTGTTCCTGATGTTCGAATCAGCCGAACCTCTTCTACGTTGCGCTTGGGCCTCCTTTTATACTCTCAAGGGGTCACCAAAAGGTGGCAACATAGACGAGAGGGGTAAAAATGGAAAAGGATGCGGTAGGTGCAGCTACTGCTACTGTGGACACAGTGCACCCTACCTAACTCTGACGGCAGGGGACAAGGTCATTGAATGCCTGTCTGAGTTGCCTAAACAGTGCAAAAAGTGACCGTTAGGAGCGCCACCGTTTGCCACGATGGCCTTCTCTTCATCTCCGCTTGCCACCGCGTACCCCTGGCTGCACAGGTTCCCGCCACGCGCCCCTGAGAAAGCGTCATGGCGACACGCGGGCGGGTGCGCTGGAGCGCGGGTATGGGGTGGCAGCTGGCCCCCGGCAAGTACCTTGCCGGGGTCGTCGTCTTGTCACGTCCGGAAGCTTGTCGCTCGCCGGATCTTGCCGGGACGTGTGGTGCATCGCGGCAAGTTTCTTGAAGTGCCGTGGTTGGCCTTCCCGGCAAGCTCCTCTTGCCGGGGTCTTGTCTCTTCATCTTAAATACTTTGTTCTTGAATGGCTCAAGGGAACCTTGGAGGGTCTTTGGCGGTCGCCCGGCAAGCCTTTGCTGCGGGGTGCTGCAACTGCCCGTGCACAAGTTCGGGATTCTAAGGTACCCCTACTTTAGTACACCGACAGGAGCCCCCGGGCCTGGGCCATACACGGTGCCGAGCGTTGTTGGGCCAGGCCCAAAACAGGGCACGGGCACGCGCGGCCTGGGTCCACACCAAATCTCGCTCCGTATCCACCGCACCCCCCGCAACGACACGCGTCAATCACGGCGTCATGGGGGAGATCGTGGGTGGTTCTTTATTCGGAAAGAGCGCAACGTCCGCCCCCTCCTCCTTATAAGCAGGGGAAACAGGGGTATTTCCCCTATCTTCGCCATTTGCTGCTGCAATCTCAGAAACCTCCGCCGCCCTCCTCCGCTTCCAAAGTCGAAAGAGAGCAGCGCTGCGCTCCCGTCGCCGCCGCCACTACCAGCACCGTCGATCTCCCCCACCGCCTCCGCCATGGCTCCGAAGCCCGGAAAGGGGAAGGCCGCGAAAACTGTGAAGTCGACCGAAGCGCAGCGTCTTGAGGCGCTGCGGAAAGAGCGGGCCACCTTCCTCCCCGAGCTCTCCGCAAAGGATCTGAGGGAGTGGTACTATCTCTTCTGGTCGACGGAGACACGGGCGCATCCGCGCACAAAGGTACTCTCCGCCATCACCTCGCAAGAAGCTCCAGTTGGCGGGTACCCTTTCTTTGCCGTGTTCTTCTACTGCGGGCTCTGCCCGCCATTCTCTGATTTCTTCTGTGATATCATGAACACCTACGGGCTCCACCTCCTCGACTTCACCCCCAACGCCGTTCTGACCATGGCAGTTTTCGCCCATCTATGCGAAAACTTTGTCGGAGTCCACCCCAACATAGCTCTCTTCCGCCATTTCTTCATGCCCCGTGTCGAGAGAGGGGAAACCCCTGCCGGGGGGATCGCCTGGATCTCGCGAGCCGGCAAGAAGGAGACTTATCTGGAGGGGGAGCTCTGCAGCAAGTGGGATGAGTGGAGAGCAAACTGGTGCTGGGTTGTAGAGGAGAACCCGCAGCCGTCCACCGCCCTGCGCCAAGCCCCAGCAGTGCGAGGCAATGATTGGAGCGCTCTGTCCGCGGACGATGACAAGTTGAAGATCGTCACCACCCGGATCTTGCGCCTCAGGCTTGCCGGGTTGACTGTAGGAGCTGTCGACGCAGATTTCCTCCGCCGCCGCATCGCCCCTCTGCAGGCGAAGGGGAGACCCGCCTGGGAATTTGGAGGCCCGGCAGACATCATGAGGTTGCGCCCAGGCCTCAACTTCAATTTCACCGTCATAGAATTGGACGGTATACTTAAGGAAATATTCAAGCACGACCCGCAGCATCCCGAGTGGTTCAGGTTGCCGGCAGGCGTCGTGCCTCTGTGTAACAACTCCTCGCGCGACCGCATCTGCGCAATGATGCCGTTGTGTGACTCGCACGGGATCGCTCCAACTTGGCAAGAGCCCTCCGGCGACGTCGTGCAGCAGTTCTTCGATAGCCTAGTGGAGGTGGCGGTCAATGCTGATGAGAAGAAGCTCCTCACCCGCGACACCACTGATCAAGAGATGGAGCGCATCGCCACCAGGGCGGAAGAGGCGGCAGCAGCCGCGGCCGCGGGTGAATTCGGGTTCACCGTGGAGGAAGCGGACGCAGCGTTGGCGATGAGTCTTGACGAACGGGAGCAGCCCGAAGTGGAAGAAGAGCTCGCCGCGCCCGACGCCGAGTCGAACGAGCCCGCCGAGGGTGCGAGCGGCCCGCCATCTCCGAGGAGCTTGCTGCGAGCAGGGCCCGTAGCGCAGCCCCCAGCACAGCCAAGAAGGCGCCTCCGCAGGGTCAGCGACGTAGCAGGGCGGCAAGTGGGCCAACAGCCGTAGCGTTGCGCGACACACTCTACCGCGGCAAGTACGGTTGCCGCGGGAGCGCCTCCCGCCGCAGCGACAACTGAAGCGGGGCCGTCTCGGGCTGGCGCCGCAGCCCCCGCCAAGCGGTCAAGGGATCCCACCCCTCCACCTCGTCGCGCTGGAAGTGGGCCGAACTTCGACCTCTCCGCGCTCAGCTCCGACGAGGAGGAAGAAGAAGAAGAGTAAGATTCCCTTGCTTGTTCTTGTAGTTCTTCAACTTGCTGATCTTGTCTTGCATCGGATCTGATCCACCCTGGGCTCTTCTTTTTCAGGACTCTGGCCCAGAGGGCGGCGAAGAGGGCCAAGGCTCAGGTGGTGGTCATCGAGGACGAGCCCACTGCGATGACAGGAGGCGCGCCCGACACCACCTTGCCGGATCCGGCCATCACTTCGCAGAGCAGCCCCCAGCGCAGCCCCCAGCGTAAGCATATGGTTTACTTTCTGCTTCTGGGTGCGCGTGGTTGCTCTTTTCCTTTGTTGACATCTGATCACTGGTTTGTTTGTGCAGGAGCAGAACAGCTTCATCAGGAGGGCATGGTGATCTCCTCCGACTCGTCGTCTGCTTCGACTACGCCGCCAAGGGCGGACTCCCCGGCAAGGGAGCGTTCTCCGGCAAGGAAGCGATCTCCGGCAAGGGAGGAGTCTCCGGCAAGGGGGGAGTCTCTGGCAAGGGATAGCGCCAACGATCCCCCGGTGGTGGAGGTCATGACAGCAGATCCTAGCACAGGTAGTCCTTCTTGCCCGAAACTTTCCTTGTAGTCTTCTGCTGATTTTTCTTCTTGAGTGCTTGTTTGACTTCTCATTCTTCTCCGGTCGTCAGGTCCACCCTCCGTGGATCCGATGGAGACCGAGGCGGGCGGCGGAGAGGACGCGCACGGCAACACTGATGATGCCGCGGCTGCCGAAGACGGAGCTGGTGCCGATGAGCCTGCCGGTGAAGAGGCCGCCAAGGCTGCCGCCGAGGAAGCTGGCGGGGGATCTAGCGATCGCACTGACGACCCTGAGGCCGCAGGAGTGTCAGGCACTACACCGACCGCCGGTCCCTCCGCCGCTGCCGCAGCGTCAGGCTCCGAGGAGCCCCAGCCCGGCGCCTATCTGAAGGCTGGCGAGGGCATCTTCATCAAGCTCCCCTGGGCGTCGAGCTCCAGGGCGCCGATGGAAGGAGAAGCTCTGGATGGGGAGGTGCTTGCCTCCGCCGGGTTGTCGATCGTCGACGCGCCGGGAAGCAGCAGCGGTGAGCCTGAGGAGGAGCGGCTGCTACGGAGGCTGCTGGCGCTCTACCGCACCCGCCAAGTTAATTTGGAGTCCCGGGAAGCGCTTGTCGCGAGGGCGAGCGTGGACATAGAGAAGCGTGCAGAGGAGCTCCGGGGTCTTCGCCAAGAAACTCTCTGGGCCTTGGCGGAGGAGCGGGAGCAGCTTGCTGAGGAGCGGAAGGCCTTCCTCCTTGAGAAGGCTGAGGGTGAAGAGCAGCAGCGGCTCACGGGCGAGAAGCTGTACACGCGAGAAGGCGAGCTGACTCAGCGGAAAGTGAACCTCGACAGCCATGAAGAGGAGCTTGCTGCGCGCGAACGGGCACTCGGCGGGACGCTCCAAGAGGCAAAGGATGCGGCTGCGGCTGCCGAGGCCGCCAAGAAAGAATTGGAGGCAAAGGTGGCGCAGCTAGAAGCTGATTTGAAGGTTGGTGCCAAAGAGCTTGCCGCGCTCAAGCTGGAGCGTGAGAAGGACGCCCTTGCCCACGGTGAGCTGCAGGGCCGACTCGCCGAGAGGGGCTAGGAACTGAGCGCCGCCAAGGATTCCAATGCAGATCTGACGCTGAAGCTGGCCACCTTGATGGAGACGTTGGACAGCGCCAGGAAACGGGAGGCAGACTTGAAGAAAGATATCAAGGCCAATGATGCGCTGCTGGCGAGGGCCGCCGAAACCCAGAATCTCCTTAGAGATACCGTGGCGCTCTGGATGGAGGGCCTCGTGAATGTTGCTGCAGTCATTGAAGAGGAGCTGGTGCAATTGGGGGTGGAAGGCTTTGGGTACTCCTCCGACGAGAACCTCCAACCCAGCGCCAAGCTCACTCTGTTCTTCAAAGGCGTGGCGGCGGCGCTCCAGCAACTCCGGGAACGGATCCCAAAGCAGTTGGCCGACGAGTCACGCTCGATTTGTGCCGGAGTTCTGGAGAAGGTGTTGGTGAAGGTGGCCTTCCGCAATCTGGGCCTCAACCTCACCAACGTCCTCAAGAGGCTGCCGGCGGACGTTGATCTTGACGCACTTAAGGCCCTCGTCGCACCCATTGTGGACAGGGTGAACGAGGTCAAAAGGGTTGACGGCGGTCGCGTAGATTAGGCCGTCCGTTTTCTTCTTTTCTTGTCGTTGCCAGTCATGTCATGGGAACACTTTATTAGAGGTGCGACAAGTTATTTTTGTAATATAACTCTATCTTAGGCAAAAAATTGCTGTGTTACTTCCTTTACTCGACTCTTGGCTTTGTATGGTTCTGCCCTACGCTTTCTAGGGAAACTTGCCGGCGCAGGCACCCTTGCCGCGAGCGCCGAGTGCGGAACTTCAGCAGCCTGCTGGCGGGGTCGCTACCGACAAGCAACCTTGTCGCAACTAGTAGCAGCTCACTTAAGTTGTTGAGCGGACTCGAAACAAAGTAAGGGCGCTAGCGGCTCACTTAAGTTGCTGAGCGGACTCGAAGCAAAGTAAGGGCGCTAGCATCTCACTTAAGTTGTTGAGCGGACTCGAAACAAAGTAAAGGCGCAACTAGCTACGAGTTGGTTCCTCCGCACACAGGTTTTCCATACAAAGCACGGTCGTTCAAGGAAAATAACTCAAAAACTTAAAAAACTGATTGCTCAAACTTTAGCAACTTAGCTTTTCTGTCGTCTGCTTCCCGGCAAGGAGAGACTTTCTTGAACGGCCTGGTCCACACCATTATCTTCTCCTTCCCCCCCCCCCCCGGTAAACCTTGTGGGCGAGGGAACCTTCCTTCTTTTAAGAAAGAAACAGAGAAATAAAGTAATGATATGGAGCCTTGGGCTCGCTATCGCTTACCGGGGTCTGGTGCTGCACAAAGTGTCAGATAACATATGCGAAAAAGGATTATAGCATAAAAAAACTGACAAGATGTGCAGGGCACATGAACTTTACTGGTGCACGGGGTATACGCCCGGCTTTGTACAAAGGCTTACATGCAACAGCGGCAAGACTTGTACAAAAGGTGGTTGCCGGAAAAGGTTCCGGCAACCGCGCCCTACGGGTAAAACTTACGAAGATGTTCTATGTTCCAGGAGTTGCTCACCGGAATGCCATCTTCGGTCTCAAGGCGGACAGCGCCGGGCCTAGTGACTCGTTTCACCCGATAAGGGCCTTCCCACTTCGGCGTCAACTTGTTGGAATTCTTGGCGGACTGAACACACCGAAGAACAAGGTCGCCTTCCTCGAAGCTCCTAGCTTTAACTTTACGGCTATGGTAGCGACGCAAAGCTTGCTGGTAGCGAGCGGCTCGCACAGCAGCCTGGAGACGGTCTTCCTCAAGGAGCAGCGCGTCGTCTTGCCGCAGCTGCTCTTGCTCAAGCTCATCAAAAGCGAGCACTCGAGGTGACCCGTATACGAGTTCCGTGGGGAGAACTGCCTCTCCTCCATAGACTAGAGCGAAAGGTGTCTGGCCAGTGGCTCGATTTGGTGTTGTTCTGATTGACCAAAGAACCACCGGCAGCTCCTCGATCCAGTTCTTTCTGCACTTGTGCAGCCTGTCCAAAGTTCTGGCCTTGAGTCCGCGCAGCACTTCAGCATTTGCCCTCTCTGCTTAACCGTTGCTTCTTGGATGAGCAACAGAAGCGAAGCAGACCTTAGCGCCAAGGTCTTGGACGTACTGCATGAAGGTGCGGCTCGTGAATTGCGTGCCGTTGTCGGTGATGATCTTGTTAGGGATCCCGAAACGGCAAACAATCGACCTGAAGAACTTGACTGCTGACTGTGCTGTCACCTTCCTCACTGGCTGCACTTCCGGCCACTTTGTGAACTTGTCGATTGCGACGTACAAGTACTCAAAGCCCCCGACAGCTCGGGGGAAGGGGCCGAGGATATCGAGCCCCCAGACCGAAAATGGCCAGGATAAAGGGATCGTCTAGAGAGCTTGAGCTGGCTGGTGTATCTGTTTGGAGTGGAACTGGCACGCTTCACACTTGGTTACTTGTGCAATTGCATCCTGGAGGGCTGTCGGCCAAAAGAAGCCTTGCCGGAAAGCCTTGCCGGCAAGTGCCCTTGCGCCTATGTGGTGACCACATATGCCTCCATGTATCTCTGCCAACAGCTGTTGTCCATCTTCCCGGCGAATGCACTTCAATTTCACACCGTTGAGTCTTATTCTGTACAGTGTGTTGTTGACAAACTTGTACATACTTGACTGTCGGGCTACTCTTTCCGCTTCTTCTTGCTCTTCGGGAAGCTCTCCTGTCTGAAGGAAATGGACAATCTGCTGTGCCCATGCTGGAGCTTGTGGCTCGACAACAAGGACTAAAGGCATATCTGTTGCTGTGGGAACATCCGCTTCTACGGCAAGAACCTGCCGTTCGGCCGGAGCGTGACATTCCCTAGCAAGCTTGCCGGAGCAAAACTTGTCCGGAGCGTCTGCTTCAACGGAACAAGCCATAAGGCTTGCCGGAGCAAACTGCTCCTCAGCACTCTTGGCGTCGATCTTGGGGACCTTCTTGGCGGCGGCTTTGGGAAGCTCTGCCGGAAAGTAGTCACCAGAAACCAACTTCCTCTTCTTATTCTGTCCAGTTGATGGTGTCACGGATGGTTGAGTCAGCTTGAGCACAAAGATCCCTGGTTCCACAGGCAACTTTAGTGCAGCGCACTTTGACAGGCCATCAGCAATGTCATTCTGAGCTCGCGGAACATGTTCCATTTGCAGGACGTCAAAGTGTTCTTCTAGCTTTCTCACTTCATCAACATAAGCTTCCATCAACGGACTCTGGTAATTCTTGTTCACTTGGCGGACAACAAGCTGTGAGTCACCCCTGACAATGAGCTTCTTGATCCCAAGGTCTGCTGCGATTCTGAGACCGGCAAGCAATCCTTCATACTCTGCAGTATTGTTGGTTGCTTGCTCTTTGGGGAAGTGCATCTGGACTACGTACTTGAGGTGCTCTCCGGTGGGTGCGACAAGCAGCACGCCTGCACCGGCGCCTTGCAGCGAGAAGGCACCATCAAAGTACATCAGCCACTCCTTGCTTGTCTCTTTGACGGGGATGCTTATCTCTGGAATTTCTTCGTCTGGGTTGGCGTCCACTCTGCTATGAACTCTGCCAATGCTCTGCTTTGGATACTTGAAGTGCTCTCAAACTTGAGGCCAAAGCTTGACAGTTCCAGCGCCCACTCGACAATCCTACCTGTTGCTTCTGGATTTTGCAGTATCCTTTTCGGCGGAAAGCGAGTGACGACTGTGATCTCATGTGCTTGGAAGTAATGGCGCAGCTTTCTCGAGGCCATGAGGAGGCTGAAAAGCAACTTCTGCACTCCAGAGTACCTTGATCTGGCTCCCTGCAGAAGGGAACTGACAAAGTAAACTGGGCGCTGCACCATTTTCTTCTACATCTCGTTGTGTGTCTGCGCAGATCCATCTTTGTCGGGACAAGAGCTTGCCAGACCAGAGCTTGTCGGCGAAGCCCCCTGCTTGTCGCTGGATGGAACTGCCGTGGTTGCTGGCTCATCATCTGCCTCCCTCTCCGCCACTAACGCAGCACTAACCACTTGGTTGGTTGCCGCTATATATAGCAGCAACTTCTCTTGCGGCTTAGGTGCGACAAGCGTTGGAGTGGAGGACAGGTATCTCTTCAAGTCCTGCAGCGCAGCCTCCGCTTCCGGAGTCCATTTCATTGGACCTGCGTTTTTCAAAATTTTGAAAAATGGCAGGGCGCGCTCAGCAGATCTGGAGATAAACCTGCTGAGAGCAGCCACGCAACCGGCAAGCCTTCGTACATCCTTGACGTGCTTTGGTGCTTCAATCTGCTCGATGGCTTTGATCTTGTCGGGATTGGCTTCAATCCCCCGCTGTGACACAAAGAACCCGAGAAGCTTGCCGGAAGGGACTCCGAACACGCACTTCTCGGGATTGAGCTTGAGGTTGATCTTGCGCAGATTTGCAAATGTCTCGTCTAAATCTTGAATCAGGGTCGCCCTGTTCTTGCTCTTGACCACTATGTCATCCATGTAGGCTTCCACATTTCTGTGTATCTGTGGCTCAAAAGCGACATGGACTACCCTTGCAAATGTTGAACCAGCATTCTTTAACCCAAAGGGCATCCGTACAAAACAGTATGTGCCGCAAGGGGTGATAAACGCGGTTTTTTCCTCATCCTCTTCTGCCATGAAGATTTGATGGTATCCTGTATATGCATCAAGAAATGAAAGCAAATCACATCCAGCTGTGGAGTCAACAATCTGGTCAATGCGCGGCAAGGGAAATGGATCTTTGGGACAAGCTTTATTGACATCAGTGAAGTCTATACAAAGCCTCCATTTCCCGTTCGCCTTGCCCACGACTACAGGATTGGCCAACCACGTGGGATGGAGCATTCCTCTGACAAGGCCTGCTGCTTCCAATTTCCTGATCTCTTCTGCAATGAACTCTTGGCGCTCCACTGCTTGCTTCCTGACTTTCTGCTTGACGGGCCGAGCATGAGGACAAATGGCTAGGTGGTGCTCAATTACTTTCCTGGGAACACCGGGGATATCAGACGGTTGCCATGCAAACACGTCGACATTCGCCCGCAGGAAAGCAATGAGCGCGCTTTCCTATTTGGGGTCAAGCGTGGCACTGATGGTGAAGGTACCACCAGTGCCGTCCTCCTTGGCGGACACCTTCTTGGTCTCGGGTGGAGCTGCCATCGTCTTCTTGCACTTGCCGGTGGAGCTCGATGGTGCGTCCTCGACGGTAGCGCAGCACTCCGAAGAGGTGCGCTTGCCGGAGGGGGCATCAGAGCTCTTGCCGGACTTTGTCTTCTTCTTCCCCCCGGGAGCTTCAGCGGCAAGTGTGTTGTGATCAGCTGCGGCTGCTGCTTCCCGGTAGATCTTGTCGGTGCAGATAAGGGCATCCTTCTTGTCGCCGGGGACAGAGATGACACTTATCGGGCCTGGAATCTTGAGCATGTTGTATGCATAGTGAGAGGCTGCCATAAACTTGGCGAGCGCTAGACGGCCAAGGATCCCATTGTAAGGCAATGGAAAATCGGCAACGTCAAATGTGACCCTCTCAGTTCTGAAATTCAGCTCGCTGCCAAATGTGACCGGCAGCGTGATCTTCCCCTTCGGCTTGCTCCTTCCCGGGTTGATTCCTTGGAATGTGCCAGTCTCTTCGAGCTCGCTGTTAGGGATCTGGAGTTTCTGAAGGACCGCGGAGGAGATCAGATTCAAGCCGGCCCCGCCGTCAACTAGCATCTTTGTGACCTTGAGGTTGCGGATAGTTGGTGAAACCAACATCGGCAAGCACCCGACCGCAGTTACGCGATCAGGATGATCCTCAATGTCGAAGATGATAGGCGTGCTAGACCATTTCAGAGGCTTGCGTGACTCTACGGATGGTTCCGCTGCATTAACCTCCCGCATCCACTGCTTGAGTTGGCGGTGCGAAGTATGCAGAGAAGCACCACCGTCAATGCACAGGACCTCTGTAGCTTTCTGAAATTCCTGCTCATCGGCCTCATCATCATCCACGTCTTCATCATCGTCGCCGTCTTCATCCTTGTCGCGGCCACGGGGAGGCCTATCTCCTTGCTGCTGCTTGGCCTTGCCGCGGCGTCCTCCCCGGCAGGGGCGTTTCTTGCCAGCTCCTCCAGCACTTTCCTGGGCCTTCTCCTTGTCGCGTCGCTCGTATTCAGCTTTCTGCAGCTCAACGAGCTGCTCAACTTTCTTGCAACTCTGGAGATCGTGGCCCTTGGTGCGGTGGATCTTGCAATACTGCTTGCCGGAGCCGTCCTGCTTGTCGGCGGCTGCCACAGGCTCGGCCTCCTTGCCGGAGCCACCATCCTTAGTTTCCTTGGCGCCACCTCCGTTGCCAGTCTGCTCGACAGCTAGCACTTCCTTGCCCTTTTTCCTTCTATTGTTCCGCCGCCGACCTTTCCTTGCCAGGGCGGCATCCTCACTGTCGGATCCTCCTGCTCCTGTACTCTCTCCGAGGAGCCTCCTCCGCTCTTCAGCGCGTGCACACTTGTCGGTCAGGGCGTAAAGCTCACTGACGTCTCTGATCTTACACATCGCCATCTCCTCCCTCATCCTTCGGTTTCGCACATTCTGATGGAACGCGCTGATGATCGCGGCGGGGTGGACGTCTGGGATGTTGTGCTGTACACGGCTGAATCTCTGAATGTACTTGCGCAGTGGCTCTCCTTCCTTCTGGGCGAGCAGATGAAGATCGCTCTCTTGGCCATGAGGCTTGTGGCCGCCTGTAAAGGCGCCGACAAACTGATGGCATAAATCTGCCCAAGAGGAGATGGAATTGTCTGGCAAGTGCATGAGCCAGGACCTGACGTTGGGCTTGAGTACCAGCGGGAAGTAGTTGGCAAGGATCTTGTCGTCCCATCCCCCGGCAGCCTGCACCGCGATGGTGTAGATGCTGAGAAACTCCGACGGATGCGTCTTGCCGTCGTACTTCTCTGGTACGTCTGGTTTGAAATTCTTTGTGCTGGGCCACTGGACTTGCCGCAGCTCACAGGTGAACGCAGGACAACCTACCGCGTACGGCAGATCGCCTGGTTCCCATGGCGCATGCATGTCAACAGAGGGCCCAGCGCGCTTGTCGGATTGACGTCGCGCTTCTCTTCGGTGCTCGATGCGGGTTCGAGCATCTTCTTGTTGTCGTTCATGGAGAACTTGGCGCTGGTCGCGACGAGCTCGTGGGTCCGATGACGCGGTGGAGCCGTTGTCGGGGTGGACCCGGTGAGTCGGTGATTTTGGCCTTCGTAGTGGAGAGTGCATGGAAGTCGCACCTCCCCCGGTCTTGTTGCCATCGGCTCGCGTCCGACTGTCCTGCCGCGGCAGCAAGGTGCTTGGTTGCCGCGCAGTGTCGCCGTTGGCGAAGCCGATGAGGCTCTGGATAGTGGCCCTCCATTCGTCGGTCTTGTCCGCCGTCGGAGGATAGTCTAGGAGCAGTTGAGCTCGCGCCAAGGCTTCTACTGGAGTGGTGGGCGGCGGAGGTGAACGGTGCGAGGAGTGGGGCGTGCTCGGACTCCTAACCACGTTAGAAGGAGCAGTGCCCCGTCCAGGCGACCGTACTTCGCTCAAGCCAGCATGTTGATGTGCATGTTGGTCTTGAGCGCCACGAGAACCACCAGCTTGATCTTGGCCCAGCGGACGTATGGCGCTGCGAACTCCATGACGCTGCTGGTTCCGCGCCTCCTGAGAGGGGCGCGGTGCGCGCATGGACGCCGAGGTCTATGCCGCCTTGTCCTTGGACTTGGCCGCACTGAGGGCTCCCTCGTCGACGCCCATTCTTCCGCCGGCGTCCACTCCACCACCCGTTTGCTCTGGAGGCGGTGAAAGTGACGCAGACGGAACAGCTGCCTCCGAATCCTTCTTCTTCGGTGGCATGTCGATGAAGACGATGAAGATTTAGCTCGCGTGCACGCCGGATCGGGTTCGCACAATCTCGACGCCCCCTACTTGGCGTGCCAAAGATGTCGGGGAAACTGATCCACGAACACCTATGGGGGTCGGCGGACCGAGCCCCTTTCGATTTGGTGAGGGCGGAGGTCGAGCAAAGAGCGGATCGAGGCGGTACACACGAGCAGTTTTACCCAGCTTCGGGCCGCATGGATGCGTAAAACCCTACTGCTGCTTGTTTGTGTGTATTGAATTCTTGCTCAGGAGCGATGGACGCTATCAGACTGAGCGTGAGAGTGTTCCTGATGTTCGAATCAGCCGAACCTCTTCTACGTTGCGCTTGGGCCTCCTTTTATACTCTCAAGGGGTCACCGACAGGTGGCAACGTAGACGAGAGGGGTAAAAATGGAAAAGGATGCGGTAGGTGCAGCTACCGCTACTGTGGACACAGTGCACCCTACCTAACTCTGACGGCAGGGGACAAGGTCATTGAATGCCTGTCTGAGTTGCCTAAACAGTGCAAAAAGTGACCGTTAGGAGCGCCACCGTTTGCCACGATGGCCTTCTCTTCATCTCCGCTTGCCACCGCGTACCCCTGGCTGCACAGGTTCCCGCCACGCGCCCCTGAGAAAGCCTCATGGCGACACGCGGGCGGGTGCGCTGGAGCGCGGGTATGGGGTGTCAGCTGGCCCCCGGCAAGTACCTTGCCGGGGTCGTCGTCTTGTCGCGTCGGGAAGCTTGTCGCTCGCCAGATCTTGCCGGGACGTGTGGTGCATCGCGGCAAGTTTCTTGAAGTGCCGTGGTTGGCCTTCCCCGCAAGCTCCTCTTGCCGGGGTCTTGTCTCTTCATCTTAAATACTTTGTTCTTGAATGGCTCCAAGGGAACCTTGGAGGGTCTTTGGCGGTCGCCCAGCAAGCCTTTGCCGCGGGGTGCTGCAACTGCCCGTGCACAAGTTCGGGATACTAAGGTACCCCTACTTTAGTACACCGACAGGAACCCAGGAGAGCCTCGACGACCACTCTGGTGGCAGCGACTATTGGGTACTGCTAATTTCTCAGGAGCAAGCTTACGCTAACCATGGGTCACAGGAGGTACAGGTCGCCGCGGCAAATGGCTGTCCCATTCCGGCAGTTTCCTACCCCTCAGGAGGAGGGCACCGGGGGCTGCTGGAGAGGGGCCGAGATCCGGCCTCAACCCCGCGGCACTCGGAGCAAGGCATCCTCAGGAGGTAGGCCCTCTGCCGGGGAGGTGCCCCAGGGCCTGCCCCCGGCAAAGGACCCGTGGTCGTCGGGGGAACCGTTGGTGACCGCTCTATCCCATCGGCAGCGTCCTCGGTCTCCGGCCGTCGTTGCTGGAAATAGAGTGTGGCGCAAGGCGGGGCCCTCATCTGGCGATATGAAGCAAGGCCGGTACCTGTGAAGAAGGCCCAGTGACTGTGAAGCTCGCCACCCCGTGACACTCTCACGTAATAATGAGTGGGGCTGTACAAGCCCCGGAGTCTCCGGAGAGCCGCCCTCAGGCCTCGGGGGCTCCCGCCCACACCCAGTGGCAGCACTTAGCTCCACGCTGGTGAGAAGACGTCGAAGACTAGACTAGGTGTCGGACGCGGCCTTTCTGCTTTTTTGCCTTTCTCTTGGTTGTCGAATTTCCTTTGTTTGAATTTAAGTTGGATTTGAGCTTGAGACTTGCATGTGTTCGTGGAAGGGGTGTTTAGTCTCGTTCGAGCAATCTCTCATGTTCTGGCTACCACTTTGCGTCCATCCAGCGTCAGCTGCCTCCCCTCGCGAGCCCCTCGCGAGTCGGGCCAGGCCAAGCATGTATGCAGCCCGAACTGCTGTCGCCGCGCCCTCTCAGGAGGTTCTCATTACAGGTTCAGTGGGTTCATTCAGGAGGCACTTGGGACACTGCGGTCCCCCGCAGGCTCTCTCAGGACCCACGTGGGTTGAAGGTAAACAAGTCAACTGACTCATCACGAGGCCAATCGCTCGGCGTAAGCATGTAAGCGACATCATGTCTACAAATACGCTAACTGCAAGTTTTTACACGAGGGGCTCCCCCTCCCAAAATGCTCTTACGACCTTCAGGGCCAAGCCTGAACTGTCGTGCAGCGTAAACAGCAGGAATAACGCGCGATCAATTAGATAAATCCCCCAATGCATCTTTAGGGGCACCTCCGGAGTCATCACTGGCTTCGCTGGCCTCGCCATCACCCGCTACGTCTCCGTCATCAGCATCCGGATAATTCACCGCACCGCCCTCATCGGCAGCCACGACCACGCCGTCATCATCACTGGTGAAGGCCCTGACGAGGGCATCCACGTTGTCTTCCACCCAGTGTGCCAGATCGCCCCAGATGGCCACGGGTACCGGTGCGATGGCGGTGTCGAAGTCAAAGAGGGGGTCCCTGTCTTGAAGATAACTGAAGACACGAGAGAAAGCACGTCCAAGTAGGGCACGACTCCTCTCCTCCACAAGCCTGTCGGCCCTGCCCGACCGAGTCTCCAGCTGCGTCACCACATCTGTGAAGAACCGAAGGTTGCCAGCATAGTTAATCACACGGGGCTCCCCAACGGCCGCATCACAGATGCTGCCCAAGGCCGCGTTAGCCCTTTCCGGAGCGCGCGGAGCATGGGGCCATGCACGTGCTCCAAGGTCTACCGCTGGCGTATCTCATCCTTGTTCCACCGCGCAACGGCCTCAGCCTCATCAACCCTCTGATGAAGAAGGAGCACCTCGGCGCGGGAGGAAGCCAGCCCCGCCTGCGCCACGACAAGGGCGGCCCCGGAGGCGTCCGCACGCCGTGTCACTTCATCCAGCTCGGCCTTAAGGGCGGTTGTCCTGCCCTCTGCTTCGACCCTGATCAGCTCCAGCCTTTCCCCGTACTCGCGCTCAATGTTCGAGCGAGCCTCCGCCACCCGACGGTCAACCTCTTCTTGGGCTCGGGATTCCCGCGCGGCGACATCATCCTCCGCCTGTGCCACCATGCGCTCTCTCGTCTCCAACCGCTCGAGATCAAGGGTGCACTCAGCGGCCTCCAGCGCCAGCGCCTCCTCATGTCTCTGGAGCCCCGCCTGGTCAACGGAAGCCCCCTTTAGCGACACAAGGTCCGCCTGACGCAGCTCCACTTGCTGCTCCAGGGAGTTGCTCCAGGCCTGCAGCTCCCACGCACGCTCCTCTGCAACCTTGCGCCGTCGGTCTGCCTCCCGGGCCTCCTCGACGGCTTGGGAGCAGGCCTTCCGCGATGCCGCCAGCGATGCTTCGGCCTTCGCATTGTCAAGATCATGTTGATGACGCGCGAGGGCAACGGCTACCTTCAGCTTGCGCCTCTCCTCAGCAAGGCGCAGGCCTTCGGCCTCAAGCCGCGCATCCTCACCGGCAAGCTCTGCACCGAGCTGGCTCACTGCATCAGCCGCCCTCTGGAGAAACTCTTGGCGAAGGGCGCAGCGCTCCCGAGCGTGCCCGAGCACGTCTTCCGTGTCATCCTCCGCCCCTGGCGCACGCGGAGGGCCGCGGACCGGCAGCCCCCTCTGGGCAGGGGGCTGGGGGCTGGTGCCCTCACGAAGGCCGGGCACGCCCCGCCAGAAGCTTGGCCAAGAGCTGGTTCGTCCCCCAAGGAAGAATGCAAGATTGACCTCAGCTAGTCGCCGTCCATGACCAAAGGAGGAGCTCGGGGCAGGCTGGCTGTGCCCCAGGAGAGCTCGCGAAGAAGGGGCACGAGGCGCGCATAATCAGGATGCTCTGCTGGACGGCTCACCACTCCGACCGGCCTCGCGGCAAGGGCGGTGCTCGAGCTCGGGGCGCTCGGAATTGGCGGAGAGGGCAAAGCCTGAGGGGATGGCTCGTCAGCCGCCTCCGTGAGCTCGGCAGGGAGGGCCCTGCAAGGCAATGGTCAGATGAAGCAGCGGGAAAGTAAGGGACTAAGAAAGGAGAATACTTACTCATCAATGGCAAAGTACTTCATGCGCTTCAATAGCTGGTAGGGGTAATCATCTCCACCCAAGGCTTCCTTTCTCTTTCGGAGGGCCTAGAAGTCTACACGGAAGCGACCTAGGAGCTCGGCACAAGGGTCAGCCTGCAGTGAGGAAGAACCGTCGAGGTGATCGGCGTCGGAGGCATTGCCCTGGAGCACACCGCCAGGCGCCGCCTCATGGAGGATGGCTGGGGCCTCGGGAGCCTCGGTCACACGAGCCGCATGCCGCAGCTCGACGCCTGCGGCTGCCGCAGGGCGGGCTTCAGGAGGTGCCACCTCAGGATTTCCACGCGGCGTCATTATCTCGGCAGCAGCCCCCTCGGCCCCCGGCGGCCCTCGCCTCCCGGCCCCACCACTTGAGGAAGGACTGCTGCGGGAAACTGGGAGGGCAACCACATCAACTAGGTTCTCACGAGGCCCCGTGAGGCCTACTGAGTGCAGCCCCCATTCATCAAAACTGGGCATCTGCTTCACAAAGTCGACCCTGCCTGAGCAAAGGTACAATAGGGCGGCCCCTTGACGAAGGCTGCCTGGGGAAGGATCGCCGGTCAGAATCATAAGGACCTTCCTCAGCACCTCGGGCGCCAGATCTTCCTTCTGGAGCCTCATACGGTCGTCACGCCCCCCAAAGGCCCACATCCGGCGGGAGTGACACTAGAGAGGGGCGATGCGGCTCTGAAGGAACTCCTTCACCACTTTGGGTGCCGTCACATCAAGCGCCCCCAAGTTCTCGAAGCGACACTAGACGAAGACGAGCCGGGGGCTCGTGAGCATTTCATGGCCCCAGCCCGAGTTGGGGATAGCGAGGAAGGTTGGCTCCGAGAGCAGGGGGCTGGGCACTCCGACATCCACGTACGGCCACCACTCTCGGAACCCAGTAGCATGTGGAGGAAGGCTGAAATCAATCCCCAAGGCAGCCGCCTCTGGCGCGGCAAGGAAGCTCACGCACCCCGATCATTGAGTGGGGTCGCTAAGGCGCAAAGAGAAGAAATGGTGCAGCAGGGAAACCGAAGGAGGAATGCCCACCATCGCCTCGCAAACAAAGGCGAAAACGGCAAGGAGAGTAATGGATTCGGGACCCAAGTGCATCATATGGATCTGGTAATGGGAAAGTACAGCATTGAAGAAATAAGAAAAGGGGGGAACCAGACCCGCCCACAGGGCATCGGCAAAGAATCGGACCTCGGTGACTACTCTGTCGAAGGAGGAGTGAGATGCTAGCCAGACCATCGTCCTCACGCACTCGTTAAAGATGGTGGCAAGGGCAGAGCTGACCTTGTCCAGAGCTTCTAGATTGAGTATGATCGACTGGTCGACGGCAGGAGCCGCCGACGGCGGTGAGCGGGGCGAAGGCGCGGGCTTCTTCCCCTTCCCCTTCTTCGTTGGCGCCATGGCGATAGGAAGGGGGAGAGGTTGAGATTGGATTGGAAGCAGAGGTTGGAGATCAAGGGGGAGGAAGAGCAGGTGATGCGCGAATGGCGAAAAGGGGGATGACTGTGTGCAACCATGGGTCCGCCGAGCCGTGCGCAAAATGAGGAGCATGGGGAAACAGGGACGCCCACATCCAATCAACCGCCATGCGTCGCCCAAGGCCACAGGCTGTTGGGGCCCGCGGCGCTTCGCACTTGTCCCTTCGCTTCTCTGCTAAGTCAAGTCCGGACGCGCCTAGGGCCCGGGGGCTACTGTCGGTGTTCTGGGAACGGAGGTACCCAGACTTGCCTGCCTACGGCCTGCAGCGTGACTCAAGGAGTGGCCCAGTGCGGCCCATCTTCGTCAACACATGCTCAAGACCCACACGAGGGGCCAAGCCTCACGGGGCTTCCTCAGGCACAACCTCGTCAGGCTGGCTCGCGAGGAGGCGGAGAGTTCAAGGTGGGGTACCTCACGAGGTGCCCGTGACACAAGCCATGACGACCGAAGCCAGGTGGGCGCCAGGCGGGCGCCGGCCTGCGAAGTGTCCTTGTTTCCTCTTTGGTGCAAAGGGGGCAAGCACAGGCCAAGGCATCAGGCAAAGGTTACCATTCCGGTGCAACAAGACCAAGACCAGCAGAACAGCAGGGTGGAGGTCATCGTGGAGCCCAGGAAGGCGTCATCATCAGAGTCTTTGGCAGGCGAGGACCAACTTTAGTCAGGATAAGTGTACTAGGTGTTCCCCTTCAAAATGGCCAATTCTTGGAACCCTTCCCGCTCAATATTTGGGAAGAGGACCAGGGCCTCGCCGTATAAATAGGAAGAGCCGCCCTCAAGGCAGGGGATCGAACAGATCGACCAGTCGAACCTTAGCCAGAACCACCACACAAGAACTCCTCCCCTCGCGAAGCAGTTCTTCCTTTGTATTGTTCATCATCAGCCCCTGAGGCAATCCACCACACTACAAACTAGAGTAGGGTATTACACCACAATGGTGGCCCGAACTAGTATAAACCTTGTGTCCCTTGTGTTGTTCTTCGTGTAGCCTAGATCCTTTGCGAGGCGACGAGATGTGAGCTGGTAGGGGGAGTGATCTCCGTGCGCACCCCAGAGTTCGAACCTTAAGGGTCTGCCGGAACCCAAAATCCGATAGTTCTACGTGTTCGTGGTGGTTGTGTGTAGTGGTGCGTGGCCAGGATTCAAGTCGGGTGGCTTTATATAGCCGGAGCAAGGGGGGACGTGTCACCGCCGGAGCGCTCTGGACACGCGGCAAACATCGACGAGAGGCTCCAACGCGAGGGGACAGGGTGCAGCGTCAACTCGGGCACTTGCCCATGCTCGCCGACACTACAAAAAAATACACTTCCGTGATGATACGTGTTTGTCATAGTAGGTCGCGTCTTTTGTCATGCATGCACATCCATGACGGTTTTTATGACAGAATCAAGATAGTCATACCTATGTTGTCGTAGAAATGTTCCATGACATTACCAAAATTATCATCACGGAAGTGTCCACTTCCATGACGATAAATCGTGCTTCACAGAAGTGATTTCGTCAAGGGTGACCGACACGTGGCATCCACCGTAACGGAACACCGTTACGCTATCGGGTCGTATTTTGGATCTGATAACCCGTTAACAGCCCTAACCAATGGGAAATTTCCACGTGTAAAATTCTGATTGGCCGAAGGGAACACCTGTCAGCTCGGCAGTGGGCCAGATGTCGCCCGTCCATTGGAGGAGACATGCCTATGATACGTCGACACGTGGCTGGGCCCAACAAAGGCCCATATAGGTTAAAAAGGCCGGCCCAGTCAAACACCCGTAGTACTTAATCAGGTACTAGTGGGCCAGCCCAGTAACGGCCTGCTTAATAAAGGCCCATTTACGGCCTGAAGCCAGATCTGGCCCGTTAATTGTTCGCCCAATATTTGGGCCCATTTACGGCCCGAAGCCAGATCTGGCCCGTTAATTGTTCGCCCAATATTTGGGCCCATTTGCAGCCCGAAGCCAGATCTAGCCCGTCAATTGTTCGCCGAATATTTGGGCCCAACTATAGCTCAGTGACTTTCGGCCTCTTAGAGGCCTAATGTAGACATGGGCCCATTTCAGCCCGGTGTGACTTTTGGCCTGGGAATGGCCCGTGCTGCCCATGGGCCATATATGGTCCGACCGGACATTGGGCCCACTAACGGCCCATGCTAAAGGTGGCAACAGTGAAGCCCAACGTGACTTTGGGCCTGTTAAAGGCATGTCACGTAATTCGGCCCGTTGATGCCTGTACTAAGCTTTCGGCCTCTTAAAGGCCCATGATATCAGTGGGCCAAATAAGGCCCGAGATATGTTTCGGCCTGGTAACGGCGCATGAGCTAACTGGGCCCAAAAAGGCCCGGTCCACATTTCGGCCTACTGAAGGCCCATCGACGACTAGTGAAAATTGAGGCCCAACATGCATTTTGGCCTGCTAAAGTCCCGTGGTATAATCTTGGTCGTAACAGGCTAGTACAATATTTAGCCTGTTAATGGCCCAATGCTACCTGGGCCAAACTAAGTGCTGGGTCGACAAAAGGCCCAACTAAAATATAGGCCAGTGTAAGTTTGGGCCTGGCGCAATGTGTGAAGGCCCCAATCATTCGGGCCCAAGAAAGACGCAGGCCGGCCCAATTGTGGCCCGCTAAAAACCAGGCCCCTTAGAGTCGAATGTTTCGGCCCGGTCGACTACATCTGACTTTTTTTCCAGATAGCGAATGATGTCAGTAACTAGTAGGAATTAAGAATAAACCTACTCTATACAATAAAGAAATTACGGCATAGTAACTAAGAATAAACCTACACTATACAACAAAGGATTTAAGGTATATTACATCCACTAGGCATCGAAGTTCGCCATCAGTGATCATAAAGTGCAACGAAGAAGCAGATTACAAAAATTGGGCACCATTGCAGCGTAACAAAATAATACTGAACCGAGGCCACTTCCAAGACAGTTCAAGAAAGGTTAGCCTTGTGGGGGAACTGCTGCGCAAGCTGCTGAGCAAGGTTGTGAGACCGGCCTAACATGTCGGTCATAGCTTCCAGGTGTAGTTGTTTAGCGATGAGGTTCTCATTGGTGTTCTCCGTAATCTTTCTTAGAGATAGGACTTCAAGTCGAAGTTGAGTTGCAGAATGCCTTTCTGCTAGAACTTGGGACTGAAGAAGTTGAACTAATTCAGACAACGAATTCTGTGACCTTGTCTGACTGTTAGTCTCAAGTAACTTGAACAGTACATCAAGACAAGACTTTGGGGTTGTCTCTCTATCTTCAAGATGGTTTGCCTTCTTTGCTGCAATATATGTTGGGCTTGTCTCACAGCCTTCAGCAGACTTGTGCATGCCATCAGGCATATCACCCTGAAACAAACAGAGAGATGACAGGTTTTGCACGTGTATAAACAAAGATAATAACTATGCTGTCAATTCCATCCAATTTCAAATTAGAAAATAAAGAGTAAGTTCAAAATATCAATAGCATAATTTGGCATTGTTCATAATGCAGGGAGCTTCACCACACTACTGGATTACCATGTCAACATAACAAGCATAGATGAAGGGCAAAGAAAATCATTGTATCTATTTTGGATAATGTGCATGGCATGTTGTTCATATCATCAGCCACATCAGTAAGATAAAATAGGAGATGACAAGGTGCAAACGTGGGCTGCTTCACCACACACTGGATTATAGATCCACAAAAACAAGCATACATATAGGGAGTATTAAGTAATGTGCATGGTATGAATAAGGAATTTGGTTTTATAAGTAAAACTTAGAACTTACAGTTCTTGCAACATGCATTTTGGTAGAAACAGCAAACTAAACAGCAGTAAACGATAGGGAGTATGAGCAAATTAAACAGCAGTTAAGGATAAAGGCTTTAGAAGGACCGACTTACATTAACAGTTAACACCGGCTTTATAATGCCCTTCTCCATGTCATAGACAGTACCTTACGCTGCAGCCGAGACCAATGTGTGACAAGATTATTCCAGTCACCGTCACATAAATGTAGCACCAGAGACTTTACAGAAATTTCGTTCAGAGGCTTGCCATCGAAGTGCGCTTGCCTCAGGTAGGAACGATACTTCATCAACGAGTTCCTGAAAAGCGCAACCAACCCTTGCTCGTCATCACAATCCAGTTTGCTCCTCGCCTATTTAAAAGAATGAAATCTTGCATCTTCTGTCAGCAAAAACATATGCAGTAATGACCATGAATAACATTAGCACATTACTTACGCGTAAGTTGCGGAGGAAGACTGGAAATTGTTCTGTGTCTGCGGTATAATCTTTCCATGAAGGAAAGATGCGCACAAAGTTCCTAACAACAACATAAGCTTCATCTTCTAAACTGGGAAGAAATGGAACAAGGGGTCCTATTTGCTGCAATTGGGGCTCTCTCTGGTTCGAAAAGGGATTTGGCAACTGGATTTGGTGTACTCTTTGCTGGAATGGGGGTTTTGCATCGTACAGCTGGTGCTATGTCAACTGGCATAATCATACTGTTTGCTACAGTTAGGGTCTACTGAGTTGGGGCATCAGAAATGACCAGTGTAGTTGGGCTAGAGTCTACTAGAGTTGGGTGTTTTGTGGGTCAGGTGATATTGCAACTACACCTAATGGGCTATTTGATTTATTAGGTGCCACTACCTTTTCCAAATACTTTGCTTGTGCTCCTCCATGATCAGCAATCGCCCTGTTCCTTTTGAACGTCTGATACACAAGAACAGCATTTGAATGGATAAATATGGTATGATGACAGATGGAATATGTATTGAAAATGGATAGGCAAGGCGTATTCACATACACGATGTGTAAACTAAGCTAATGGCAGTCCAACAAAGTAGAAGCAATGCAAAGCATCAGTTGCAAGATATGTGCAAGCAATGTAACCTTGGAAAGTTAGAGCAAGTACCTTGATGGGTGAATAAGATAGGGCATCTTCCTCTGACTCCTCCACTAGGGAGCTACATTTACTTAGGTCTCCCTCTAGCTCAGAATCACTGTTAGGATCATATTCTGAGCATGAATCTGTAGGTGGAGAGCGTTTGCATTGCATTGCATCTAGACTTGATTTCAATCCCTTAATGCCAAGTTTGACAACCATGACATTGTTCTGCTTTATTCTTTTCATGCGTGCAAGCTCATAATCATTATGATGCTGTACAGAATCTGAGATGCATGAAAACATAAAAAGTAGTCAGATTATCTATGGAATGCATTGCGGATTCAACTCGAAGAGTGTCTCCCTATAAACCCCTGCATATGCAAAGTTCACCCCCTCCCCAACCGTGCTGACCAGACCACACACAGAAATACAAACCCCTTATGTCTCTATAACAGGTAGGCACACATTTCAAAACTGAAGTAGGAACATTAGAATCGTATGAAATTTGTATTTGAACAAATAAACTAAGCAATTATGAGTGGAATAATGTTTAGCTTCAAGGTGGAGTGTTGGTAGTGCGACACAAAGCAAGTAGGCAGATTGTATTCCATGTAAAAGATTGAAACCTATGTAAAAGATGGAAATGACACTTTCTTTCTATACAATGCAGTGTTCGTTGTCCACACATGATGGAAGAGATCACATAGAGAAATACTATTCACTCATGTCTACGGTTCCAGTATTTAGAAACGGGGTGGTCCACCCTAAAAGAATATTGACAACAAATATGACAAGGCAAGCATAGATGTAGTGAATCAATCATTTACTTGTGAGCTTACTAGGACAAGTATGCAGAATTATAACTGCAGTAAGAGACCATCCAAAATCTGAATGAAGAAGTTTGTCTAGCACTTATTGTTTGCAACTAATCGACGTAAATAATTGGATATTATATCGAATGATTAAGAAAGACAAGTAAAATTGTCAACAAACCTGGCTTGCTGTAGTAATCTGGGTCAATGTCACTACGACCAACAATCCAAAATGACTAGTGTCTGTCCCGAGGGCCGGAATTTTGAAAATCGTGTGAACTTTAGAGGTACTAAAGATTACCAAAATACATCTGAACCATAAAGTGTAGGTAGCAGTGAGCACACAACAAACCCTAATGACAGTCTTGCCTAATGAGTAATGAATCAATTAGAAAATGGGTGATGAGGAGTGGCTGCTGAGTGTTGAGGACGTATCTTAGGATAAATCGGGTTGACTTGGTGGGTGCTGCACGCCTGAGCCCTGAACGTACTGGGAAGGTAGGTACGGTGGCGCGCCCGGGCAGCGGTGAGGCTGTTGGGCGAGCGGCTCCTGGCCTCCTGTTAGTCCGGCGTCTCCTCCTAGAGTCATGTCGTCCGGGGACGGCAAGTCACCGGCGAGGCAGGCGGCTGGGGGCGAGTCGAGATCGGAAGCACGTAGCAGAATAGAGGGGAATCGGGACCTGGGACGACCCAAAATCCCAGGGTGGGCTGGCCCACCGTGGGCACCCTGTAGAGATACACACCCAAGCGACGAACATGCATTTTTGAAACTAATTTAGGAACATTTAGCTGACCAATTAAACAACTCTTTTTTAATAATATCAGATTCGTATTTGAATAACTAGGCTTGTTTAGCTTGATGGATGGAGCAGTGTTATTATGACACGAAGCACGTATTCTGATCGTATAGTGATCATAAAAGGGGGAAACTCTAAGCATATTTTTTTAGCAAAAGAGGGTTTCCCCTCCGATTTCTATTAAATAAACCACCACGGAACCAACATGATTAATTAAACCCTAAGCATGATCAATTAAACCGTATTATGGCTGTGCCATGGCAGATTTGAAGCTGCAAACCGGAGAAATGATATTTAGCATCCATTGTTTGCTTCAAACTAAGAACTAAATTCTGAGAGCTGAAAAGAAAGTAGAGTAACCAAGTTAAGATCTATTTTCTGGTTGAGATCAAAAAGTTGAGGAGATATGAAGTACCACCTCTCTTGCGGCGCCGTGTAGGCATCAGGGGTGCGATGGTTATCGGTGGTGTTGAAGCAGATCTGCGACGGTAGACGGGTGCATTGGGCGATAAGTCCCGTTGCGGTGGAAGAGAAGGTCGTGTGAGCGGCCCTGGCAAAGAGGACCACGACGCCGATGAAGCGAGAGGACACGATGCAAGGCTATTGGTCTGTCACCGTGGATAAGAAACTTCCATCTCTAGAAGTGCATGATGTGGTCTTGGTAGGCGCTCCAGCATGGTGGAGGACGGTGGCGATGGATGTGGTGGAGGACGGCGGCGATGGATGGGGTGGCAGACGGAGGCTGGTGTGGGGATGGGGTGTTCTAGCGCGGACGGTGTATGAATGAGAAAATGGAGGGAGAGGTACGGGGAACCATGTTTTTGGGATGCGCCTGTCTGAAATATGGGAAAGTTACGAACTTAGCCCCCGTTTAAAATTTGGACATCTCCTCGATTGGGGATAGGACGGTAATCTCGCATCTCATCAATGTTTGCCCAGAGCGATTTCGGGCGAGGAGAGGGTGGTTGGCGCCCATGGTTGGCACCCACGGTGTATGAACAGGGCTGACAGGTAGGGCGGTTGTGTCACGTCTGAGTGAAGTTACAAACCTGCCCCTATTGAAAATATTTGCCTACATCGATTTCGGCCAAGTCGAGTTTGTTTTGCCGCCGACCGTGTATGAATGGGGAATGGAGGGAGAAACAAAGGTCTTTCGGACGAGCATGAATCAAATGTGTTTTGCCGCCCATGTTTGCCATCCACCGTGTCAGAATGGGCTTAGAGGCGGTCGTGTCACGTCTAATTGAAGTTACTAACCTACCGCTATTTGGAGCAGTGGAAATCGGGCCGATGGATTGTCCGTGTAATGGATAGACAATAATTTCCATCTCCCAAACACTTGGCTTCGGGCAACCGACATGGGAGTGGACATTTTGCCGCTTCTTTCGAATTTTGGGACAATAAGCATCCATGTTTACCCTGGTAACTAAATTTGAATCCATTTTGTATTCCTATATGAATCTTAATAAATCATTCTATGTGTTTTTATATATCTTCAAAAGGACGACCAAGATGTATTCCACTGTCATATATGAATATGGTTTACAAATGCTGATACTCAAATTCAGAAGCTAGAATCCAGTTTAAGGTGAATTCGAATATTTGGAACACTTCATGTCCAACTCAAATGTCACACGCAGCATAATGTGTACTCCAATTTAGATATGTACACAAGCCATGTATCAAAATTAAAATACCGAGTCAATCAACCAGGAATGTACAAAAGTAACAAACATATAAACACTTATAGAGTATATGGATCAGTAATATCAACTAACATACATAAGCCAGGCTGCTGTACTTTTTTTTGGCTACAACAACATCCTTCTTTTAGGCAGCATCTTGGCCCTTTCCGATGTGTGCCACTTATGGTCCATCTATACTACTACTATTGCTAAATGCACATTCAGCCCGATTGGCATATTTGTAGGTCTGGCATAGCAATCCAAATGAAATGTCTCCGAGTCTTATCAATTAATACAGACTTGTGCTCAAATAAAATTACAAACCAGAAACCCAAAAAAAATTATTACATGATCTCTTAAACAAATGGTTTGATTGATTACATGAATAGACAACACAAAGGTTATTCAACGATGGACAGAACATTTCACCTATGATTTACCAAGTAGGAATTTTAATTTCCTTTTTTCCTTCAGGACCTTAACAATCTGGTCAGTCTCATCTTGCTTCGTTTTGAAATCCACCAAAATCTAATGGTTGTCTTGAGTACTGCTTGTGATTGTGTTGTTTGCTTCCTCAACATGTCAACTTCATCTCTAAGTGCCGAAGCAGAATCTCTTTTTACCACTAGTTTAGCCTCTAGAGCATCAGTAGTTGGCAATTCATAATGCACGATTGGGCCAGTGCCACTGCTGTGGGATGATGCAACGTCCATGGGGACCTCGCTCTTTGATCTTGGGCTAACCTATTTTGCCATTAAAGTTCCGATTGGATTCAGAAAAGATGAAGTTAGCAAAACATCTCAACTGGGAGTTATAACAGCAAACCAGTTAAACAAACAAGGAATTAAAGAGTTTCAATTGGATGCTGAAAAGTAGTTATTAACATCATTGTAACCCGCTGTTGCAGTAGCAAAGTAGTTAAACAAACAAGTAGATATTTAAGTTAAGGCAAACAGGCAATTCTTAACAGTAAGTATCAAACACATAGATAGGTGCAGTCTACAATATGATTAACAGGATGTGGCATTATGTAATCAGTAGAAAACTAAATTAAGCCAAGCAACGTAATTGAACAATTTTGCAATAAGTGGCTAACTAAAATTCCGAGAAGCAGGTAACTGAACTTACGCTAGTTCTTTGTACAGGCACACTGCAACTTCTTTTTCGCTTACAAGGTTGTACGAAGGAGCCCATGGCATCAATTGCTTGGATACGCAGTCCCAATACTTCTTTCTTCCCACACTGCATTAGTAAGTTGAATGGTTAATCTAGTAAGATGGTGCATCCTTGATATGTTATATGAGGACGTGTAGTCAGACTAGTTGTAGACACACACATCACACTGGCTTTTACTGTATATTTCATGCGATTACTTTTGGCATATCGAGATCTAAGCAATCTACAATACGATGAAAGGACTGGCATCCTTCACATTATTGGCAAACTCAATTCATAGAAACAAGCAATTCAACCATTCTGTGGGTAAATCAAAATCGCCACTGGAATATTTTTCACTATCCAATCATACACGCAAAAAGGGGCGACACCACCATAGGGGTTGGTATGGGCGGCCGCCTCAGGTGGCTGGAAAGTGTGCACCTAGTTTGAGTCGTCCAGGTTGGCCCACACTAGTTTTGTTCATCCCAACGCACGAGCAGGCAATGTAAAAAATGAAGAAAAATGTTTCAATTTGGATGGGCCAATAACATAAGTGCAAGGCAGGCCCTATAGCAAGCTCGCGGCCCAAACGAGTGCCTCCCATATCGATCGACAGCAGGAAAAATCCCAATTCATTCGCTCCAGCCTCCAGTCTGGTTTGCTCCTAACCTAGCGGCCGCTGGACATACCGACACAGCACTTCCTCGCGCCCTCGTTGGAGGGCGGTCGCCGGGCTTCAATCGAACGGAAGGACAAGAAGATGAAGATCCAACCCTGGGTGTAGCCTGCGTGCGAGGCAGCGGCGGCAGCATGGGCATGGCATCGAGCTTGCATAAACGGACAGTCGCAGCTTGCAAGAGTAGCATGCACAACGAGTAGGTACATCACATCCCTGATTATATCTAATTCAACTCTTCAATTTCTGGCCAATAGTTAAACCTGGCGGTGTTGTAAAACTGCTTGTATGTAGGGAATCTATGAGAAAATGAAACCAATTTCTACTTATTTTATAACTTCCGAATCAATACGGAACTGACTAAATCTGATGTATCTAATAAAGTTTCCAGTGCAAACATACAAGCTCATGTTGTTCTTGAGCCTGAAGTGTCTAATGAATAGACTGCTAATGAAGGATTTTATGCAAACATTTTACATGCTCCTGGTGATGAACATATAGTGTCTAATGAGGGATCTAATGCAAGCATTTTGCTAGCTCATTGAAGGATTTAGTGTCTAATCATGATCTACTATGTTGAGAGAGACAGAGATTTGCAGGCATTGATGACAAGCAAATTATAGTGCATTTTCATAGCTTGAGGAAACGTCGAGGCCATCTACCAGAAAGTCCCCGTATCATGACAACATAGCATAAATACTTTTCTAATTTTTTGTTTGAAACTATTGGCATACTTGTGCAGGATAGATATATTGATATGCAGTTTGCACACTAGTTATAGGTGCAATTACACTTCGATATTTTCAGCCAGAGAACGAATAATTCAAGCAGGTACAGACCATGTTTGTAGTCCTTGTACACCATGTTACATTTTGTGTTTTTTGGTGCTTGCATCATTTAGTGTTTATAATCTAAACTACTTTGTATCATTATCTGGTTTTCAAAGTGCATGTAGCTTCACATTTCTCAAGTTATGTTGATTTCCGGAGTGCAAGTGCCTTCGTATTTTTTAAGTTAAATGTTCGCCCCTGGTAACTTGAATTCGTGGATCTGCCACTGCACACAAATCATACACGAACGCCAATATGAATTAAATGAAATGCAGGGACTTACGCTCTGCTTGCGCTTGAGATGTTCCATGTACAAGTCCATGTTACCACTTGCTTGGATGTGCAGGCCTTGTGCTCCTTGCACCCCCCTCTGCATTTTTGACACAGCGAACTGTTGATCAAATAAGAGGAATCGACCTTGATGTTGTACCGGAGGACAGATACTTACAAGGTTATACGGGTGTGCAGGATGTGTACCAGATCCCGTAGCGCCGTCATGCTTCGCTAAAAAATGGATTTGCTTGTTTCAGATGGTATCTCCATAAGAAATAAGAGTTAAAGTCAGAGTTGCATAGGTGTGTAAGCTAAGAGAGCAGTGAAAGGATATCCAAACATCGTCGGAACAGTGCACAAGGGAGTGATGTGTGGATACCTAGTTCGGGCCGGCGTTTGGGCATGCTCGCCTAGTTAGAGTGCGGGTCACTTCAGAGCCGTTGAGGGTGATGCGCTGGCGTTGGCTGGCCGCGCACGGATCCAGATCTTGAGTGGCAGCAAAGCGCTACGATGTGGTGGACGAGACCGTTGGTGAAGCCCCAACGGCCTCGGGGGCGGAGGTGCGACGATGTGCTTGATGAAGTAGCCCAGGTGAGCTGGAAGACGACGTCGGTGAAGCGCACCTGATGCGGTGGAACCCGGTGTCTGTGAGGCACGGCGGTTGCGGCGGCCGACGTTGTCGGTGGACCACCTGGTGCGGTGGACGAGGGCGTAGATGAGGTAGCTCCGGTGCGGTAGTGAAGCGCGACCGTCGTCTTCGTCGTCGTTGTCCGATAACACAGAGGTGGGGAATGAGACGAGACGAGGGGTGATTCGAACTTTTCTTGGGTTGGCGGCAAATTAGGGATTTGAGCAATCTAGGCACGGAAGGGGACGGTGGAGAAGAGAGATTTTGCAGGGCTGGAATTGGGGCCGCCAGATATTTCAATCCGAAACATGGAAGCACGAACTTATTTTGTCGTCGTCCTTTTTT
>NC_041385.1:611306839-611331129 GCF_002162155.2 Triticum dicoccoides
TTAAGGCACCGAAGTAGCGCCCACCCCGACACGACCCTGGTCTGCCTGGTGCGCCTACATTTGAGAATGCAAACGAATCTTCTTTCATTTGCAAACGAATCTGTATGTATTACCATGCTCGTGTTTTCCTTGCAATAATTAGTCATTCGAAACGAGATACTCCCTCCATTCACTTTTGTAAGTCATTTTAGACAACTTAAAATGAACTGTTTTGCACATTGTCTGAAATGTCTTCAAGGTCTTATAAAAGTGAACAGAGGGAGTACTATAAATTAATTAATGAGGAGTTATTTGAAAAAAAATCGAAACGGTATCCATGCTAACGTGGATTAGAGTGTGTGTCACATAATTAGTTATTTGAATTAGAGTGTGTGTCACGTAGCGATCTCCAATTCCAACGTGGATTTCGCATTTCACTGTATCCACGCTACTTTTTTAATACAAATTCATATGTATATGATGAACACCATGGTAGTGAGAAAACTTTTGGATGGATTCAAACATATGACCTAAAAAAAGCACAACAAATTGAGTCAATGTCAACTTTTCGAAACTTAGTATGGCACGAATTCGAAATAATTACCCGTATGCATGGTCCTTGGTTCAAATCTTACAATGTACACCGAATTGAAACATCGATATTAAGTCTCTTACTATGTACATTCAAATGTTGTTTTTAGCACCCCCCCACCCCCGCACAAATGCTACATACTTCCTGTATCGGTCAATCTTCCTCTCCTAACCACCTTAGGAAGCTATCGGTTTCCAACACACGTTCATTCTTTCTCTCCATGTTTCGATCTCTAAGTCTCTCAACTACACAACCCCTTTTTCCACTCTGTTACCAAATGTATTTACCTCACACACCCGCCATTGCACCCCATGCCGAGCTCTCTCTCTCTCTCTCCCCTCTCCCTCTCACCCTCTCGTGCTAAATACATGCATTGCCTATCTAGCCCCCCCCCCAACCTCTCGTGCGCATGCACGCACGTTGTATATCTAGGTCACTCCCTCGAGACTGTCTCACTCTTTCTTCCGCACGGCGGGCCACACTCGCTCAATCTCGCTCTCTTTATCTAAGTCTCGTTTAACCTTGTTTTCTTTCACACACAAATGATATATCTCCCTGTTCGGGCCTCGATCGACATACTCTATACTCTCTCACGCAGATTGTCTATCTAGGTCAGTCCATCCAAGCCGCCGCCACTCTTTCGACCTCATGGTGGTCCACGCTCACTCAATCTCTCTCTCTCTCTATCTCTCTCTTTATATGTATCGATTGACCTCGCTCTTTCTCGTACAAAAACGATATATCACCATGTTTGAGCCCAATTCGACCTATTCACATTGTATACTCTCTCGTGCACATTGTCTATGTAGGTCACTCTCTCCAAGCCGTCTCACTCTTTCGATCGCACGGCGACCCTATGTGATCGGTTTACCTTGCTTCCTCCCACGCACAAAATATATCTACACGTATGTGACTGGATCATCTCTCCAGCTCTATCTTACAGCCCTCACCCTTGCCAAAAGCTCAATCGGACAATATCTATCCAGAGCATATATATTTGTTCAATGAATGGCGGACCACACTCACTTTGTCTCTCTATCTATATGTCTCTCGATAGACCTCGCTTTCTCACACCGTATCTTCCACGCAATGAAGCTACTACCTCTCCATCCGTCGCAAATCCGGAGCTATTTACATTGCGAGGGGCACTCCAACCTTGGATTAATTTGTGTAGGCATTTATTCCGGTCGGTTTAGATTATATTTTCGTAGCATTCGGCCCACAACTACTCCAAACACCGTTGCAACCCCCACAACTCCCCTAGTTGATTTCCCTCTAGCTCGGTCATCGCTCTCTCGCACGTACTTTCTCGCCTTCAACGTCGCACCATGGTATTATTGAAAAAACTATGTTGTTCTCTTTAATTATTATAAATAAGTTACAAAACTACACACCGATAGTCCACTTGGAATGAAACAAATTTCGACCCACAAATTAAAGTGCTACAAACTACACACCGAGGGGCCCACATGTCATGAAACAAATTTGGACCCATATAAAAATTAAAAAATAAAGGACGAGGATCGAACATGCGACCGGGCCTTCAAGCCGCACGTCAATAGGCAACATACATAGAACAACAATGTTTGTTGTACCCCCCCTTTGTTCACATAATGTTTTTATATTACCACAGCCTAATTAATGGATACCATGTAATATTATTTTTAGTACTATTCACCTTCACTTACTGGTGGGTTCCATGTGTGCTCTCCCTCTCTCCTCCCCTTCTGTGTTTAGACGCACGGGCAAACACGAAGAACTCGCGGACAATGTTGCCGTTGACCATATCTGGACGCGTTCACAAGTCATGGCACCAGTTTCACGTACTAGCAGCACTAGTCAGTGTGTACGTGCAATGCACGTTAATTTGGAAGTATATTAAGTGCATGCGGATATTAAGTACTAGGATATTATTTGCGTGTTATTATCTGATTAACACTTTTTTGGCATGAAATTAACTGCACGCTAAATGTGTTGAGCGCTCGACATTGAAGCAATCTAGGTCGTTGGATGACAAGGAATACATGTGGCTTGATGACGTTTTATATTTAATTTGATACGGCTCTAGCAGAACATTCAATCGATCAAACCATAGATTTCGTTCAGTCTAACTCCGACTTTAAATTATACGACGATTGATATAAAATAAACGGAAATGATAATTGTTCGGATTTTAAGCATGGCAATCCGTACATTTTTCATGGAAAATTTAGATTACGCGGCGGCGGCGGGGGCGTCTTGCGGTGGGAAGTGGCTCCTCTGCCGTGCTCTGTATGTCGTCGGGCCACTGACCGACGGTGACGGCGGCGTCTTGCGTCGTTGTTGGCGTACTCCTAGACATTTGCCTAGCTTCAAGGAAGGCCAAAATGTTCTGGACTTCGGAGCGAGTCAACTGGCGGGAGGAGGCAACTGGCGTTGGTGCAAGGAAGCGGTCAACGACAGCCATCCATGCCGCTGAGGGGGGCACTGGCACCCGCGCGGGGACAGGCGCTATCAATGGTGCGGCGGAGACATTCTTGTGCATGGGCACCAGCACGGGCGCACACGTCAGTGCACGCGCAGGCGCATATGCTGGCAGGTGCACGGGCACCGGCACGGGCGTATGCGTCAGTGCACACGCAGGCGCATGCGCTGGTAGGTGCACGGGCGCGTGAAAGTCGGCAGGGACCTCGTGGAACCCCGTGGGATCAAGCTCGGCGACAATGTGCGGCTCCCAGCTCATCAATGCCACGGGAATGGGCGCTGGCATAGTCGGGGCGACGGGAGACGGAACGGGAGCGGGAACAGGCGCGACATCTTCCCGCAAGGCCAGTTCAAGATCTTCCCAAAGCGCCTTATGTTCTTGAGACTCCGGTTGGGTGTCTTCCTTAGGAAACTGGAACACTAAGGGCAGACCATCGTGATGTGGCATGGCGTACGTTTAGGTCAGGCTAGTTGGAGGTAGACGATACGAGAATCGGAGAGGAAGAGAGAAGATTGTAGCGATACCGGGTAGTGCGGGGTTGATTTTAAACTGCGGTGCTGGCGACATTATAAGTGGGAGCAGTTGGGACGACGGTGGGCGGCGGAGCCTGGTCAAAGGCTGGCCTCCCAGTGAGCCTGCACAGCGGTCTGCTCGCACGCCACCCTGACAGCCGACGTAGCAGTCTGCTCGTACGCCTCCCGTCGACTCACAGGCTTGCTCGGACGGCACCTGCCGATGAGAAGCGGGGACTCGTGGTGGCACGTAAACACCCACGGTTTCAATAGTGAAAGCGTTTGCCTTAATGTGATAGGTCTTTGTTCCAAAATACCTTGGCTCTTCATTTGTGCAACTTGTCATAAGCAGCTTGCCTCAAATTGAAGAAAAAACTTACGAAGTAATATTTGTGCCATATCACGTGACCATGCTTAGTTTCAAGAATTTATGCTCACTTTTGGATTTTCTGAAATTTTAGATCCAGGATTTGAAACAATATCATAACCTGCATCATGCAATAAATTTTCAAGCCGTACATCTGTCTTGTTCTATTTCTTAAGAAAGGATTTGGTCAAACAGTTTGCTTAGTTAGACTTCAGACAAGTTATATATGCAGAGTAAAAGGATAATCCCTCTGTACCAGTACATTGCTTGATATATTAACTCAAGTACTAGGCACAAACAAACAGGCTCAATTTTGTGCTCATCCTGGTGTAGTAGTATTAGTACTAGGCAATGCAGTTGACGGGTGACCTTGACGAGCGGCGACCAAGGGAATTGAACCGTGCTCGGCACGGTAGGTAACATTGTCTACTTACTAAAGCATCCCTCCATTGTTCATCGGTAGTCATTATGGACCGGGGACATGAGGGGAATTTCCTAGGGCTGGAATTCTGGCCGCCAGATATTTCGACTTGAAACGCTGAGGCTCGACTATTTGGGGTTGCCTAATGTGCGTACCACGCATGCCACCGAAGGACACGAGCCCGGTTTTTTTAGGATCAACACGAGACAAGGTCTGGCTGGTACGCCGTTGGGTCCTACCATTCGAGAATATGAAAGGAACCTTTTAAATTGCCGAACGAATCTATGTGTATTACAATATCTGTATTTTCCTTGCAAATACTAATCTCAACGTGGTAATTGATTTATGACGAGTTGTTGAATTAGATTGAGTTTGTGATATAGTGATCTCAACGTTGATTTCACATTTCATGGTATCCCTAGTAAGTTTTCCAATGCAAATTCAAATTTAAAAGATGAACAATAAGGAGGTGAGAAAACTTTGTATGTATCAAGCATATGACCACACACATAGAGACACACACGCACGAACACAACAACAATCCAATAAGTATAGTGCATCTATTTTTCCAAACCATGCATGTATGACACGAATTCAAAAATACTCCTGTTCCTAATATTAGTATTTTAGAGAGTTCAACAAGTGACTACATATGGAGCAAAATGAGTGAATTAGACTCTAAAATATGTCTATATACATGCCTATGTGCCAGTCCATTCGAAACCTCTAAAAAGACTAATATTTAGGAACGAAGGGAGTAAAATGTAAGACATCCATGTTCCTCAGTTCAGTATTTAAAATGAACATGAAACTGAAACTTGAATATTAAGTCTAGTACTACAGTACATGCAAATGTTGTGTTTAGGTGGAGCTATGATTGTCGGGGGTCAACCCCTCGACCTTAGATAAAATTGTGGAGCTCTGTTTAGGGTTGTTTAGATTATATTTGTCCCCACCCTCCCAACCACTGATTGGTTGTGCACCCCCCATCCCTCCTCCCTGGGAGAATATCATGTGCCCCATACCTTAGATGCTATATGCCGATACGAGTTGCTTGGAGCTTGTAGATCTGAGATATAGTAGCTCATATGATGTGTCTTAATATTTTTGCAGGAAACCTTGATGAGTTTGAGAATTGCACACAATTTGTACAAAAACTACTCAGATGCCATTGGATCCCATATCCAACGACCTCGAAGCTCGTATCACCGTAGCATCTAAGATGAAGGAGGACATCATATTCTCCTGTATGTAAGAATATCATGTGCTACCACACCTTAGATGCTTTGGTGATACAAGCTCTTCGGAGCCGTTGGATTTGTGACCCAACACCTCCTCGGTGGTTCGAATGGTTTTTTGCAGAAAAGCCCCAAAAGAGTTCAGCCACTGCTTACAAGCACAAAGACTGTTCAGATGCCATTGGATCTCAGATCAAATGACCTACAAGCTCGTATCACCGTAGCATCCAAGCTGCGATAGCACCTTATGTTTTCTCGCACGGGAGAATATGAGGTGCTCCCGCACCGTAGATTCTATGGTGATACGAGTTCACTGAGATCTAACGGCCCACATTAGGAGGTTTGAATGTTTTTGCAATATACGGCTGATAAAGTTTGGGAAATGCGCAAAAAATACAAGTACTACGCATGTGCCATCTGATCACTGATCATACGACCTAGATGCTCATATCATCGTAGCGGGTAATTAAGCTACGGCGAGCACCTAATATGAGCAATGGGGAGCCGTTGGATCGAAGATGCAGCGGCACACACGAGGCCTGAATGTTTTATTTGCAAAACAAACCTTTGGAGAGTTTGGAAATTGCGCATAATTACAAAGACTACTCCCAAGCCATTGGGTCCCACTTCCAACGGTGTAAAAACTCGTATCACCATAGTATCTAAGCTGCGGGGTGGGTGTGATATTCTATGCTGCTGTCATGTTTGTTTGTAAACTTGCAAAATACATGTAACTCATGCCATTACTTGTCTAACCGTGCAAAGTGTTTGTTAAAAAAAGCATCCTACACTGAAATATCAGAACAACACACGGGGGTCCCACTTGTCATTAATCAAATTTGGACCTAAAACTAAAAAATCTGAAAGACGAAATTCGAACTGGCAACCTGGACTACAAAGTGTAAGTCGATAGCCTGAAACAGCAACCGTTGTTGGCTTTGTCCCATAACATGATTTTATACAGTACTTGCGTTGAGTAGAGTAGAGGGAGTGCCTCATCAACACGTGCATGACTGTTGTCTCACTTACTGGTGGGTCCCAGGTGTGCGATCTCAATCTCTCTTCTCTCCATCGTCTAACCTTTGCACGGGCACACATGAAGAGCGGTGCTAGCTTGCCGTGGTGTTATTACAACTAAAAAAAGCTTGGAAAATAGAAGAATCGCCTAGAACAAGAGAAGTTGTGGCTGGTCGAGACGGAGCTAACCACATCTATCCTCCGTGCCACATTTTCATGATGAAGCTGTGTGGCTATTTGGGTGTTTTCGACCGACTGGCTGGGTCCCGAGGTCAAACCATAGGTACTACATCTGATACAGTATATTTTTACACGCACATTTTTCCTCCATGGCGAGACGTGGCACACCCTACCATGTAGTTTCGGGGTCCTCCCGGGTGGTGCACGCATATATTCTTCCTGACGTGGGACGCCCTACCGTGCATTTTCTAGGTCCTCCTCGGTCGTAGCGCCGAAGCAAGTAAATGAGTCGTCAAATCACGAAAGACCAGCTTTCCCGCCGAGTACATCAGTGAAGCATGGTGGCTAGCTAGTTGGGCTAGTTCGACCGACTAGCTAGGCCGCCGCCACATTTGTTTTTTCACCCCTTTTTATCTACTTTCCGGCAGGTAAATTTAAATATCCACCACGGTGTTGCTCTGGTGTTTGGTTGTGGTAGGATTTTTAATTTTTTGATTGACGGGAGAAGGCACGGCAGGATTTTTAATTTTTTGATTGATGGGAGCAGGCACGACAGCAATTAGTCACGATGACTCCGCCTGTAAAACCCACTGCTCCCTGATGTGAGAAGTCGTCGACTGGTGTTTCACCATGGTGAAAACCAAAAGATTCCCGGCTCCTCGGCTGGATCCCTCCGCCTTCCCGTAGATTGCATTGCCTTTCAGCCGTTTCACCCCCTTTGCTTCCTCTCCCCATTGCTTCTACCTAGTGCCAGGGCGGCACAGCAGATCACGGAGTCCGAGGTGAGGCGCCTGACATAGGAGCTCCATGCCAAGGATGAGGAGCTCAGGGCCAAGGACGTGGAGCTCCGTGAGCTCAACGAGGAGAGGAGTGCCATGCTCCTCCGTTATATGTGGGAGTTCATGGAGCTTCAAAAGTGGCAGGCGTCCACCACAAAGATGCTCGAGGCATCGGCGGTGTTGCTGCGGAAAGCGGGAGAAACGATAGGCCATTAGGGGAGCTGGCTAGAGCGCGAGCGGGCCGATCGTGATGAGGTCCAGGATCGCCTCAGCCACTTGGTGAACCAAGTTGCCATGCACGTGTTGCGGCTGCGTGATGCCTACCATCGTGAAAGCGTGATGATGCCGTCCGTCGGGCTAAACCCGTTCGACCACCCGGTCGACTTCAACAAGCTGCGGCTTCTTGACCTGGTCTCCTTCTTCACCTATATCTCCAAGGAGCTGAGCCGTCTCCACGCGATGGTGGGGGCTGAGCTGGACAAGAAGGGGTTGCGGGCTGTCGTCGTCTTTGCCGGGCGAATCCTTTCAGGGCTCCGTCACCGGAATCCATTCGTGCCATTGCACGCCGTCTTTGACGAGCTGGCTCCCGTTAAACGGGAGCGGGCTCTGCGGGCGGTTGCACCCTGCATCACCAACGCCGTGCGCCTCGAGAAGCAGAGGGACTTCGCTGGTGTTTAGGCGCCCTCTGCATGGGCATGTCCATGTCTCGGCGCAACATGACCGTTGGATCAAACTCAGACGATGCAGATCAGTCATTGTAGCACAAAGCGTGTGGGTTTGTTTGGTTGCATTCTCATCTCAATATAGTTGTTTCCTCTTCGTGTATTTTTGTCAACCTACTAGTGTGGACTCATGCACCCTTCATGTACTCTGCCAAAGACCCAAAAGTGGGTCGAGAAGGGAACTTTTGCTCCCATCCCGTGAACCCTTCATACACCCTGCCTAAAACTATTCGTGCTTCATATGGTTCATGTTTCATGGAGTACCGTAGCACCGTACTCTCCGTGCACTGTGGACCTACTTCTGTTAACATTGATCTCACCGTTCATTCTCGACCGGACAGTCGAAAAAGTGGTACTATGTTACATATAGGAGTAGTTGACATGCGCACAACATCATTTGTTATCGTCATATCTTACTACACTAGCAACAAGATTGTGTAGTACTGATGTATGAACCACTGCACATGCCTAGTAGTAGGAGCACTGTGTATGTTCAAGTGGCTGCCGTGTTTCGCACTCCTCCGTCGTAAGAGTGGAAACACTTGTTGTAATCATTTTTTTTTCAGAAAAACAGCGGACACGCTCTATCGTGCGGATCCTCCTCCAGCCATGCACTAAATTACTCACTTTCACTGACGTGTGGGACAGCCAGCACCTGGGTCCACCGGCCATGCACTAAATTACTCCGTAGTAGAGTGATGGTAGACTACCCCGATCAAAGCACCGCAGTAATGCCCAATGAGCCGTCAAATCACAAAACCCCCTCCTTTCCAGCAGTAAGTTGGACGGACGAAGCAACCATCATTTCACTCCTCTCTCTCAGCTTCCTCTCTTGAAGAAAACCCCCACTCGCTTCGCTTCTCCCTCATCTCGTTCCTCCTTTCACTCTTCTCTCTCAGCTTCCTCTCTTGGATGGACGTTGTAGCACCGGCCGACGTGATGTCTATGGCTCTGGCCAAAACCATCGAGGCTCATGGTATGAAGAAGTGCAAGCACCCCGCCGAGACTACCGCAGACAAGCTCAAAGCCATCGCCCTGTCCAAGCCCCCCCTTCCGGGATCCCTCATTAAGCAAGTCCAGGTAATGTCTCTTGTTGACGATCTTTTTCACGATCTTGATCGTGTTTTTTCATCTAACACGTAGTACTAGTACTGGTAGTACAACTTTCTGGGTGATCTTGCATGTGATTTTAGTGTGCCAAATGACGGTTCTAAATTCCTCTTTTGACCAAAACATGCGAGGGGTTGACACTGATTTCTTATAAATTACTTTCAACTACTCCCTCTGTCCCAAATTTCTTGTCTTAGATTTGTCTAGATACGGATGTATCTAATACTAAAATGTGACTTGATACATCTGTATCTAGACAAATCTAAGACAAGAATTTTGGGATGGAGGGAGTACTTTATGAACATCAATGCTACCTTTGAAGAGGGTATATTTGCCTCAGTAACTTGTGTTATGGATATTGCAAGTAATCCCTCTGCTCTCATGCCTTTGAAGACATGTTCTAGTGTCTTTGTTCACTCATTTATGTGTGTATATGTAGTCATATATGGAGTATAATATCAAAAATCATCTTATATTTCTGAATGGAGGTAGTAATAAAATATGGTTTCTGTTTGAATTAGAACCAGGTCCGCGGTGGAGATGAAGTTCTCAAAGTCATGCCGTGTGAACTGGAAGACATGATGATGAGTTCTACTACTAAACTATCCAGCTGTTGTGTCCTTGTCGCCACGTGTCCTGAACTAGTGTTTTCCTATAGCTTTGTTGTCAGGCGTGTTCTCGAGGATGTACTTGACCACAACAATTTCCTGGTTGTGCCTTTGATTACGAAGGGTGTGGTTCTTGTAAAGCTTCCCAACAAATCTGATGCGGCCTGTATTCATCATCATGTTTATGAGTGGAAAGACCACTCTGTTAGGTTCTCAAATGAGAACAAGATGGTGATGGTGCATGTAGATATCTCACACGAAGTCCATGGCCTAGTCAGTTATGCGGGGTTCATCCCGTAGGTCGGTGGCAAGAAATAGTCTACAGAGTTTAGTTAGTGCAACTTTTCTTGTCTGTAGTAAGTACTATTGTTCAGTACTTGATTTGTGTTTGTGAACCCTGTATTGTTTATTAGTACTGTCGCCTTTGGTGTGTGGTCAGTCCTGAGAACGGTCTATGTTAATGTCTGTCCACTCAATTCAGTCTGTATATTTTGAAGTATCCAGATCATATTTTTTGTGAGGATGGTTTATCAATTATGGTTACACTCCAATATCTGTATGCATTGCAGGGTTTATCGCACCCACCAGGATTTCCAGTCCCATGGATGTTCGGTCCATACAATTTGTCACGACCTTTGGACTGTCCTGCTTGTGGGAGTAGGCGGGGCCCCTACATTCCACCCATAGTTGGACGATCAATCTTCTGTTTAGTACTTCAACATAGTGATTTCCTGGTAAGGATTCACTTGTGTCACATCAGGTAAATATTATTGATTTACTGTCTAAATCTTATTGATTTAATGTCATGTTTTCTTTCTTTTCCTGCAATTTTACGATGCAGGTTTTGCCATGTGACATTCATCACAGAATAAACCGTTTGGTTTGCTCTACGATGGCTATTTTTGCAGGTTTCACTTCTTATGTCATGTCAGTAATGAAGGCACTGCCCATCACTTATATTACTGGAAAAAATTGGATCAGTCTGTTGTCTGAGTACAAGCTGAATCCCTATGATGAACTGCAGTTTGGTTTAACAAAAACGCCAGAATTAGTCCTTCTGGCGTTTAAAAGAAATGAAGAAAGAAACTGGATCACGGTTACGGATCCTAGTCAAGTCAGAAAGCTGATCATAGCAGACCAGACACGATCGCCGCTGTGTCACACATCGGTACCACCTTCAGCAACGGATCGAGCACCGACATTTGCTCTAGCACTGACAGCGGAAGCATCTCAGTCTGATCCAGCTAAGGATAGGGCACCGACCGCGTCGGATCAGTCTGGTCTACCGGAGGATCGGGCATTGACACCGGCACCTGCTCCGACACTGGCACCAGCTCTACAAGGAGCACCATCTCCGGCAGCAGCAGCGGCTTCAGCACCTGCACCAACACTTGCACTTGCATCTGCTCCGGCCCGTGCAATTGCACCGGCAACAGACTGGGCTACAGTTCGCACTTCATATACCAAAGTCCTGACAAAAACCAAAATATCCACCTTCTTGGTAAGCCTTCCACCCAAGTGCTTCGTTCTTTTTTCTTTCCATGTTGTTTCACATGATTCACTGTGTTGATCTAACTGTTTGGGTATGTCTTCTTGTTTGCAAACAGAGAATTCCTAGAGCAATGAGGGAGTCGTTCAACAATCCGGGCGACCGCGGCCAAGTTTCTCTTACCATGCACAGCCTTGGTGTGAATGAACCTGCTCAATATACCGTAAGTACAAAGGATTGTCGCATGATGATTGATGCTAAAGGATGGCCAAGGTTCAAATCTAAATCATATCTTGCGGTAGGGGATGATGTCAAAATCGAACTTTCTCGGCAAGGAGAGCTGGTCCAAATCAACTTTGAAATTCTTCAGTAGCAGCACGCAACTGCCAAACTGATCTATCCTCCGAGAGATTTTGATGTAATAATCTGGCATGGTGAAACAAGTGTCCTGTGTGTATAAGTAGTACGACAGTATTATTTATCACATGGTATATCGTTGATAGAATTCCAACTCTGATTGCTGGTTAGGAACTGTCGTTCGATTTCATTCCAACAGCTGTCGTGCTTTACTCAATTTTGTGTATTCGCATTGCGACTGAATCTAAAACCAGCGCCGTACCGATCGCTTGCAATATGAAAAGCGCTGAGGTAGAACACATGGGCCCCCAAACATGCAAGGTCGTCCTGCAGCCCAAAGTCCAGAACCGTGAGCCTATCTGAGTATTATATTCTCAGCTGAACCCCCATAAAAAAGCTGAACCCCCATAATGCCCATGCGTTACAGAGGGAGTATATTTCTCGGCAAGGTGAGCCTGTCTGTGATATAAAAGATTTGTATATTTCTTTACAGAGGGAGTATCTCTCTATTAAAAAATATATTTATGTGTAACTAGTTACTCCTGTCTTTCTACTTCCTTTCGCTGATATGTGGGGCAACCGGCAATGGGGTCCACGTGCCACAGGCACAAATTAGAGTGCACAACTTCATGGTAGACACACCCCGGTCGTAGCGCCGCAGTAATGCCCAATGAGCCGTCAAATCACAATCCCCCCTTCCAGCTTTAACAGTAAGCTGGACGGACGAAGCGGCAATATTTCACTGGGCCTGAATCCCCTTCTCCCTCGTATGCTTGTTCAGAGAAAACCCCCTCTCGGCGATTGCATAGGGTTTTCTCATGGACAACCAGGTACGAATTCTTCATCCATCCCTGATAAATCCAAGTCCCTTGGTCGCAGGTAATCCTAGGATGGCAGCCGCCGCCATTGATGCATTTTTCTTCCTACTGAATCTAGTGTGTTTCATTTGCAGTGCCCAAAGTGCGAGTAACCTACAGGTTTCTGCGCCCTCAGCGATACGCCACCCTTGTTCCTTCTCATCCTAACACAACATTTTGAAACACGCACAGTATGTTCCTAGAATCCTCTTTTCTATCTGGGAGGGTGGGTTTTTTTTGAACATGCTGTGTTCTCATATTATTTTTCCTGTAGTGTATTATTTGCTATGCCAGAACACATGTACTCAAGATGCTCGGCCTTGCCATAACTGAATACACTAGTTTAATGGTCACAGTGAAGACAAGCCAGGGATATAAGTTCCGAGTTGGGTTCATTAACCAAGAAGATCGCTGCTTTTTTATGGCCGAACTTGGATTAACTTTCTCAAGTGTTACGGACTAAAAGTTGGTGCACGAATGTTGATGGAAATAGAAGAACCTGGTCTCATCTTCACTGCAATCTTCCACCCCGACGTCGTTCCAATTGTTCATCCATGTTAGTTTTGTATCTGGTTCTTGCTTGTTGCCTCGATTACTTCTTAATCCACCTATTCTGTCTAACTAATCACAATTTAACTTTAGAAGTAGCAACAAATCTCTCATGAAGATGCTACTTCTAACTAATATTTTCTTATAATTGGTGGCACGTGTAGTTTTTTTCAGAGTTAAGTAGTGTGCTCGATTGTTACTCTGTAATAACTCGGCTGTTACTGATGGCACTGAAGTTGACTGGATCGACATCCACAAGTTCCTACACTTTATTGATCGTCTTGAGGTCCTTGTGGGGCGTTTCAATGGTGGAAGGCCACGTGGGATATGTGTGCCACTGCTGCACTCGTTGAACAGGTCCAACTGTGTCGAGAAACTTATGGTATGAGTTGTTTTCTGTTATATATGTTGTTCATAAACTATTGCTTATACACAGTTTTACAGCTGTGATCTTCTTGAAACAGAAACTGCCTAGTTCTATTGTTCCTATACAGATGCCTGACCATGGTCGGGTCAGACTTGCGCTTGGTCACAACATGATGTTTATGTCGACCTACTCAATTCCCATTGGAGGTGAAAAGATACGTATTCATGGGTGGTCTCAAATAATGAAGGCCCGTCCATCTTGGAGAATAGGACAGAAGATTATGTTCATGCTTTTCCATGGCTCTAAAGCGAATATCCTGTTTATTGACGACATTACGAGATGAAGCCGCTTTCAGAAGGTTGTGGATGTGCGGGGTGGCGCCTGGGCTTTGTCCAGGGGCTTGGCGGCCTCACCCTTGGTTAACTGTAGGCAAAGTAGCACTGTTCAAGGCGTGCTTTGTATGGTTGAACTTGTATAAGTACTCATACTGCTTTGATCTTTGGTTGTTAAGTGCCCCTGCTGGTTTCAGTTAAGGTTGTTAAGTACTCCAGTCTGTCGTGTTTCTTCAGTCATGTCTTTCTCTAGCCGCCAAAACCAAACCAGTGCCGGCAGGGCCGCCTGCTTCCGCCTCCCACGGCTGGTTGCGCCTCAACGCACGCATCGCCACCCCACCGTCTCCTAATTCGTTAATGCCGACGTCCTTCGCGCGCTTTGGTGCGCTCGCCGCAGCGCCGCCCTCTCGCGTTGTCAACATGGTCAACAAACAACAGGAATCGGCAGAAGTATGTGGAGAGGATGACAGTAGGGGCCCACCACGTTAGCGTATGGAAAAATAAAATGCTTCCTCCTAGTGTTTTCCTGACATCTGGGACCCACGACATTGTGAGCGTATATAGTCAACGGACAAGAGAATAGCACAAGATCGGATGACACCTGGGACGTAGCTACTCGAGCAGTATTTTTTTGTTATTGTTGAGACAGAGCAGGGTTTGAACTGGGCTGTGGCCCGTCTAGCCCATGCTCATATTTTATGTTCACCATGTGACCAGCCCAGCTATTTTTTCTTTGTGAAAATGAGCCCAGTTTATTTTTTCTGAAGAATACCCAATCCAGGCCTACTTATTTTTCTACGCCCTGATGGGCTCCAACTCTTTCAAGACGCCTGCAAATCTTGAAAGTAATATGAAATGGGTTGTAAATATAAAAACAGATGACAAATTGGCAATTACTTTATAATTTCTCAATTTTTACACATTTTCAGATTCCTATTTCACTGGGCATTAACCTAATTTAAATATATCTTCAAAGTACTTTAAATCTGGCTCAACATTTCGATATTAAAAATAGTTTGGAACCCACAGAAATATGTGAAATTGGCCCTGGCCAACAAAAAAAACGACTACAATAAATTGCATAGAAGTTTCCATGAGCTATATATAAATTATTAAAAAAAGAGGGAGTGGTCTGACTTGTGGGCCTGTTTAGTTGACGCGTATGCAAGATTTTTCTAGTTATTATATACGTCAACAAACGATTCTAGCAGACGTAACCATTAGATGTCAATCCAACGGCCGTCGTGCTTCTTCAATCTCGGCTCTTCCTGCTCCAGCCGCTCAAACAAGCACCGGCGGGACTGCCTGCTCCCTCCTCCCCGCGACCGGCTGTGCTGCCGCGCAGGCCTCAGCACCCCCTACTACTCCCACCGCTAGCCAGGGCATCCCTCTACTCACCCACACCCCCTGTTATTCTGCAGCGACGACAGCCTCACACCGCAGCTGAATCGGTGAACCCTCGTACTCCTCTCAGCGCGGGCTTCCACTGCCGGGTCTTCCTAGGATCCATGTCGTCCCCTTCCTAGGCCTCACCGTCATCCACCTCCATGGTGCTCTTGGCGTAACGTGGTCAATGTGGTCAATGACCGACTTCCATCGAAAGAGTACTGTACGTGGAGAGGCTGACAGCTGGGTCCACGGCAGCCGCAAGAAAGTGCCTCCTTATTACGCAGAAAATAATTATTCCTCCACCTGACAACAGGGACCCACCGGACGGGCCACCAGTATTTCGCGAAAAAAACGTTTCCCCCTGACTGCTGGGACCCATCGGACGGGCCACCGTGTTTCGCGAAACAACGTTCCCCCCGCTGTCAGCTCGGACCCACCGGAAGTGCCTCCTTATTACGCACAAAAAAATGAATACCCCCTCCTAGCTGGGACCCACCTTGGTGGGAGGCTGACTTATGGGCCTACTAAGTTGATTGGGACGGTGGCCTTTGTCAACTTTAGTCAATATATGAACGGTTCTAGCTCCAGTGACCGTACGATGTCCATCCAACGGCCGTAGTGCTTCTTCAACCTCTGGTCTTCTTGCTCCAGCCGCCCAAAGCAGCGCTGGTCGTGTCGCCTGCTCCTGCCGCCCGTGGCTGGATGTGATGCCGCGGAGGCCTCACCGCCCCCTACTACTCCCACCGCTGGCCAGGCCATCCCTCTACGCACCCACAACCCCTGTTATTCTGCGGCGACGGCAGCCTCACACCACAACCAAATGAGTCAACCCTCATACTCCTCTACGCGTGGGCATCCACTACCGCGTCTTCCCCGGCTCCACATTGTCCCCTTCTTAGCCTCGCCGTCGTCCACCGCCCTGGTGCTCTCGGCGCGGCGTGGTTAACGTGGTCAAGGAACGACTTCCATCGTACGTGGACTATACGTGGAGAGGCTGACAGCTGGGTCCACGGCCGCAGCAAGGAATTGCCTCCTTATTATGCGGAAAATAATGATTCCTCCACCAGACAGTAGGGACCCATCGGACGGGCCACCGTATTTCGCGAAAAAAAACATTTCCCCCTGACTGTTGGGACCCACCAGCTACACATTCGCACGCAAGGAAGTGCGTCCAGGCAAAATAAAAAAACCAATTCGCCCCCCTGGCTGCTGGGACCCACCAGCTACATCTTCACACGCAAGGAAGTGCCTGACAGTCGGGACCCATCTGGTCGAAGCGTACGTAGTGTTGTCATTCTGGTCGCGAATTTGTACGTACATACTGGTGGATGTACAAACGCGTGTGTGTCGTTGTAGAGGCGCGCATATGTCATAGTAGAGGTGCGCACGTGTCGTAGTAGAGGCGCGCATGTAGCATGTACACATACGTACAACGGCCAAGGTGCAAGAAAGAAAATACTGCCACGTACGTACATACGGGTGGGGTCTCGAACGCCTACTCACGCATACGTACGGCTAGGGCTCGTGTACATGGCTGGATCGGAACGGAGAAACAGCATCGGCGTCGTGTTCATGGGGAGCCAACCGGCTGGGTCGGAACAGAATGCATCGTCATGTTCATCGGGAGGGCTTGGACGGAACATGCGATGGAAACGAGGCTTGGCATACCGCAGAACGGAGGAAACGGCCTTGCGTTCGACCGGCCACATTTGAAACGGGATCCTGTTCATCGGGATGGGTCTGGCGTACCGCAAAACGGACGAAGCGGACCTCCTACGGTCAAAATGGGGGTCATGTTCATCGGGAGGGGTGTGGCGTACTGCAAAACGGACGAAACGGACTTGTGTTGGAGCGCTACGGTAGAAACGGGGGTCCTGTTCATCGGGAGGGGTGTGGCGTACCGCAAAACAGGACTCCACAGGATATTGTTCGTCTCCACTGTCGACCTCCTCCAGCCTCCACGGGCTACCATCGACCTCCTCCAGCCTCCACGGGCTCCTGTTCATCCAGCCTCCACCGCGTGCTACTCCATCGGCTACTGTTCAACCACCCCTCCATGGGCACCCCTTCAATCGTCTACTGTTCATCCAGCCCTCCATGGGGTCGTCCTGTTCATCCAACCCTCCACACCACGGGGTCCTGTTCATCCAGAGGCAATGCCACCGCTCACTGTTCATCCACCACAACACTCACTATTCATCCAGAGAGGCAGCAACGATCGGCTTCAGTTAGCAGCAGTATTGAAGGAATCGCTCGATCGAGTTCAGTTAACATCCATCGATCGATCGCTCGGGTTCAGTAACGCGTAGCCAGTAGTGCAATCGCTCGGGTTCAGTTAGAGCCCAACGCCTCGCTCAGGTTCAGTTAGATCCAATGCCTCGCACACACGCGCGTACGTGTACGAGAGAAACGCACATCACATGGCCCCCGACCACCGACCGTAACCGGGAACTCCCTGAAATTTTCCTCGCCCTCGCTTCTACCATGATTTTTTCCGTCATGGACGGCCCAAAGAATGTCATGTAGCTGTGTCTCCGGCCCACCCAGGACGAAAAGACCATTTTCTGTCATGATTTTTTGTCATAGAAGTAGGAGCCCACCACATCTATGATGATACCGGGTTTTGTCACAATTATCATCATAGAAGTGTCATATGTATGACAGAAAAAAAAATTGTTCAGCCCAAAATGTCACGGATGTGTCTTTTTTTTGTAGTGGGACGAGCACAGGAGGCGGTTTGAGATGGGGACAAGCACACGCGCGCACTGTACTATTTTGACCATCACCTAACCGGTCTTGATGCGGCGGCTCCGGCATCGGCGAGTGCTAGGGAGGGGTCATGGGTGATGGGTCGAGGGTTGTGGCACGTTGCGGCAGTCGGAGGCGAGCGCTTCCATGCACACGCGCGAAACAGAACGCAAAGCGCCATCCAGAGCGTGTCGCGATGCATGCCAGGCACCGTGTCCATGCACGGTCACAAGGCTGGCATGGTCAAAACGATGCCCAGGAGCGGCCAAACCTTGTCTACACTCTCGACCGCAGTGTTTAGTCTAGGGGAGTTTATGGCTCATGCCCAGGTCGACCAGAAGTGATGCCACTTAGCTGACAAGCTTTTGTACAGAAACTTGGTCGCCAAGTTTGGCCACCTTCTAGAAGGCCATTAGGGCTGATCTCCTGGGGTTTAGGGTTTCTTAGGAGGGTGTTTAAGCTCAAGAAAGATCAAGGCTAAAAGCTTAGGGGAAAATGCACTTGTTGTACAAAGTGCATTTCTGGTCCAGAAGTGAAAAGATTTTCTACAGCAAAAATATTACAGAAAGTGATGCAATATTTTTGCATGGGAGGATGTGCCATGATCCTAAGAATATTTAAGAATTATCTCAGTTTTTTCTGAGCAAGAAAAATTGAGGTTGCTTTGGAGCACAAAGTTCTGAAATGAGCTTAAGAGAGAAAAATGAATATTTTCATTTAAGGAAAAATATTCCTTTTATTATTTTGGGAATTTGTGGGAGGAATAAGGTAGATAGGTCACTTGGGTGAAATCCAAGGATATGCCCAAGTGACAAGTCCATTTGAATTGATCCAAAAATCCAAATCAAATCAGGGCAAAAAGCACGATGAAAACCAAGTCCAGAAAGAGAGAGAAGGCAAGTCCGGTAAAAAGAGAGAAGGCAAAATCCAGGCTATCACACTAGGCATGCCTGTTATTTTTGTTAAGATGGGAGATCATTGTTGTCATGGCTTATGTGATATGGGTGCTAGTGTTAGTGCAATACCTTTTTCCTTATATGAAGAAATTATGCATGATATCGCACCCGCTGAGTTAGAAGATATTGATGTTACTATTAAGCTTTCCAATAGAGATACTATTGCACCAGTTGGGATTGTTAGAGATGTTGAAGTTTTGTGCGGGAAAGTTAAATATCCTGCTGATTTTCTTGTACTTGGTTCCCCACAAGATGACTTTTGTCCTATTATATTTGGCAGACCCTTCTTGAATATTGTTAATGCTAAGATTGATTCTGAAAAGGATATTGTTACAATTGGCTTAGGGGATATGTCTCATGAGTTTAATTTTGCTAAATTTCATAGACAACCCCATGATAAAGAATTACCCAGTAAGGACAAAATTATTGGTCTTGCTTCTATTTCTGTACCTGCTACTGATCCGTTAGAACAATATTTGCTAGACCATGAAAATGATATGTTTATGCATGAAAGAAGGGAAATAGATGAAGTATTCCTTCAACGGGGTCCTATTCTGAAACACAACTTACCTGTTGAAATCCTAGGGGATCCTCCTCCACCCAAGGGTGATCCCGTGTTTGAGCTCAAACCTTTACCTGATAATCTTAAATATGCTTATCTTGATGAAAAGAAGATATATCCTGTTATTATTAGTGCTAACCTTTCAGAGCAAGAAGAGGAAAGATTATTGAAAACTCTGAAGAAGCACCATGCTACTATTGGATATACTCTGGATGATCTTAAGGTCATTAGTCCCACTCTATGCCAACACAAAATAAATTGGAGAAAGATGCCAAACCAGTTAGAGATCCTCAGCGACGGTTAAATCCTAAGATGAAAGAAGTGGTAAGAAAGGGGATACTAAAGCTCCTTGAGGAAGGTATAATTTATCCCATTGCTGATAATGATTGGGTAAGTCCTATCCATTGCGTTCCTAAGAAGGGAGGTATTACTGTTGTTCCTAATGATAAAGATGAATTGGTCCCGCAAAGTATTATTACAGGTTATAGGATGGTAATTGATTCCGTAAATTGAATAAAGCTACTAAGAAAGATCATTACCCTTTACCTTTTATTGATCAAATGATAGAAAGACTATCCAAACATACACATTTCTGCTTTCTATATGGTTATTCTGGTTTCTCTCAAATACCTGTGTCAGCGGAGGATCAATCAAAAACTACTTTTACTTGCCCGTTCGGTACTTTTGCTTATAGACGTATGCCTTTTGGTTTATGTAATGCACCTGCTACCTTTCAAAGATGCATGATGGTTATATTCTCTGACTTTTGTGAAAAGATTTGTGAGGAACTCATGGATGACTTCTCAGTTTATGGATCCTCTTTTGATGATTGCTTGAGCAACCTTGATCGAGTTTTGGAGAGATGTGAAGACACTAGCCTTGTCTTGAATTGGGAAAAGTGCCACTTTATGGTTAATGAAGGCATTGTCTTGGGGCATAAAATTTCTGAAAGAGGTATTGAAGTTGATAAAGCTAAAGTAGATGCTATTGAAAAGGTGCCATGCCCCAAGGACATTAAAGGTATAAGAACTTTCCTTGGTCATGCCGGTTTTTATAGGAGGTTCATTAAGGACTTTTCTAAAATCTCTAGGCCTCTAGCTAATTTATTGCAAAAAGACATTCCTTTTGTCTTTGATGATGATTGTGTAGAAGCATTTGAAATACTTAAGAAACCTTTGATCACTACACCTATTGTTCAGCCACCTGATTGGCATTTACCATTTGAAATTATGTGTGATGCTAGTGATTATGCTGTAGGTGCTGTTCTAGGGAAAAGAGTTGATAAGAAATTAAATGTTATCCAGTATGCTAGTAAAACTCTTGATACTGCCCAGAGAAATTATGCTACTACTGAAAAAGAATTCTTAGCAGTTGTATTTGCTTGTGATAAGTTCAGACCTTATATTGTTGATTCTAAAGTAACTATTCACACTGATCATGCTGCTATTAAATATCTTATGGAAAAAAAGATGCTAAACCTAGACTTATTAGATGGGTTCTCTTGCTCCAAGAATTTGATTTGCATATTATTGATAGAAAGGGAGCTGAGAACCCCGTTGCAGACAACTTGTCTAGGTTAGAGAATGTTCTTGATGACCCACTACCTATTGATGATAGCTTTCCTAATGAACAATTAGCGGTCATTAATACTTCTCGTACCGCTCCATGGTATGCTGATTATGCTAGTTACATTGTTGCTAAATTTATACCACCTAGTTTCACATATCAGCAAAAGAAAAAGTTCTTTTATGATTTAAGACATTACTTCTGGGATTACCCATACCTTTATAAAGGAGTAGATGGTGTTATTAGACATTGTGTACCTGAGCATGAACAGGAATAGATCCTACGTAAGTGCCACTCCCAACCATATGGAGGACACCACGCTGGAGACAGAACTGTGCACAAGGTATTGCAATCCGGTTTTTATTGGCCTACTCTCTTAAAAGATGCTCGTAAGTTTGTCTTGTCTTGCGATGAATGTCAAAGAATTGCTAATATTAGTAGACGTCAAGAAATGCCTATGAATTATTCTCTTGTTATTGAACCATTTGATGTTCGGGGCTTTGATTATATGGGACCTTTTCTTGCCTCTAATGGATACACACATATTTTAGTTGCTGTTGATTACGTTACTAAGTGGGTAGAAGCTATTCCAACTAGTAGTGCTGATCATAACACCTCTATTAAGATGCTTAAAGAAGTTATCTTTCCAAGGTTTGGACTCCCTAGATATCTTATGACTGACGGTGGTTCACATTTTATTCACGGTGCTTTTCGTAAAATGCTTACTAAGTATGATGTTAATCGTAGTATTGCATCCACTTATCACCCTCAGTATAGTGGTCAAGTAGAATTGAGCAATAGAGAGCTCAAATTAATTTTGCAAAAGACTGTTAATAGATCTAGAAAGAATTGGTCCAAGAAACTTGATGATGCATTATGGGCCTATAGAACTATATATAAAAATCCTATGGGTATGTCTCCGTATAACATGGTGTATGGAAAAGCATGTCACTTACCTCTCGAACTTGAACATAAAGCATATTGGGCTATTAAAGAGCTCAACTATGATTTCAAACTTGCTTGTGAGAAGAGGTTATTTGATATTAACTCACTCGATGAATGGAGAACCCAGGCCTATGAGAATGCCAAGTTGTTCAAAGAAAAAGTTAAAAGATGGCATGAGAAAAGAATACAAAAGCGTGAGTTTAACGTAGGTGATGATGTGTTGCTATTCAACTCTCGTTTAAGATTTTTTGCAGGAAACTTCTCTCTAAGTGGGAAGGTCCTTACGTTATCGAGGAGGTCTATCGTTCCGGTGCCATAAAAATCAACAACTTCGAAGGCACAAGTCCGAGGGTGGTGAACAGTCAAAGAATCAAACATTATTGAAACTGTAACCTCGGAGGAATACATAAGGGACACTTTCCAGAACGTTTCAGACTCCGAAAAGGAATAGGTATGTGGTACGGTAAGTAAACCGACTCCAAAACAATTCTAAATGCAATTTTCTCCGTTTTGGAATATTTAAGAATTTTGGAAAGCAAGAAGTAATTCGGGAAGGACACGAGGCCTCCACGAGGGTGGAGGGCGCGCCCACCCTTACTGGGCGCACCCCCTATCTCATGGGCACCTCGTGTGCCTCATCGACTCCGTTTTCTTGCACGTTACTTCTTTTGGTCGGTAAAAATTCATTATATAATCTCCTGAAAGTTTTGACCAACGTATCACACAAATATCGTTTGTTTTCGTTTCGAGTTGTTTTTCTGACAGATTTAGAGCATCATGATGTCACCCTTCTCCAACAATGAAGACAAGGATGCTTGGCCATTGAAGATAGAGCTGAGAAGAGAAGAACCGGAGGAGATCAACAAGGATGAAGGGATCAAGAGGGCCATGGAGGATCAAGCTCCGGCGGCAGAAGAAGAAAACATCCCTCAACCTCTACCTAACCTCTTTACTCCAACTAAGATTGAAGCTTTCAAGATGATTGAGTTAGCTCGCATACAAAACAAGTATCTCACACAGGAAAATATTTTGTTGAAGGATCATATCGTCGGACTCAAGGGCATTATCCGCAAGTTGGAGGAGCTTTTACGCTCGATGTGCAATTATCTACCATCATCATCACCACCTTCGTCACCTCCGAGGACATAATCACATGGGTATGGGCACTCCCCTTGGCAACTGCCAAGCTTGGGGGAGGTGCCCTGGTATCATATCACCATCACACTCCTATCTTTACCGTTTTACTTAGTTCGATCCCTTTAGTAATATCTTGATCTAGTAGATTGAAGTTTTGGTATGATTTAGTTTTGAGTTTTGCTTTGTGATCTCTCTATGTAATCGAGTCCGTGAGCGATATAATAAAGATTAGTGTTGATTCAAGGATTTTGCTATCTTGCTATGATCTTGAGAAAATAGAAAGAATAAAAAGAAATAAAAGAGTTTGTATCGATCTTATGGATAGTAATCACTTCACATATAAAGAGTATGAAGCATAAAAGTTGTTGAGAGTTGACAAACATAGTTTTGGTCATCGTTGCAATTAATAGGAAGTAATAAAGAAAGAGAGGTTTTCACATATAAATATACTATCTTGGACATCTTTTATGATTGTGAGCACTCATTAAGTATGACATGTTAAAGAGCTGATGTTGGACAAGGAAGACAACTTAATGGTTTATGTTTTCTCACATCTCAGTTAAAGTATATTGTCATGGATGTCCAACATGTTGATCTTGCCTTTCCACCTCATGATAGCCAAATTCCTTGCACCAAGTACTTGTGCTTCCAAATATCCATAAACCCAGTTTTACCATGGGAGTCCACCATACCTACCTATGGATTGCGTAAGATCCTTCAAGTAAGTTGTCATGTTGCAAGCAATAAAAATTACTCTCTAAATATGTATGACTTATTAGTGCGGAGAAAATAAGCTTTATACGATCGTGTGATATGGAAGTAATAAAAGCGACGGACTGCATAATAAAGGTTCATATCACAAGTGGCACTATAAAGTGACGTTCTTTTGCATTAAGATTTTGTGCATCCAACACATGACAACCTCTGCTTCCCTCTGCGAAGGGCCTATCTTTTACTTTATGTCTTTACTTTATGCAAGAGTCAAGGTGATCTTCACCTTTCCCTTTTTCATTTTATCCTTTGGCAAGCACCTCGTGTTGGAAAGAT
>NC_041385.1:611331463-611407405 GCF_002162155.2 Triticum dicoccoides
ATATATATAGATGTGAGTTAGCATGAGCTATTATTGTTGACATCACCCAAAGGTGAATACGTTGGGAGGCAGAATAATAAGCCCCTATCTTTCTCAATGTCTGATTAAAACTCCATAACCAAAGTATTGCGTGAGTGTTAGCAATTGTAGAAGACTATATGGTAGTTGAGTATGTGGACTTGCTGAAAAGCTCTATTCTTGACTCTTTCTGATGTTATGATAAATTGCAATTGCTTCAACGACTGAGATTATCGTTTGTTAGTTCTCAATGAAGTTTCTGAACCATACTTGACATTGTGAATAGTTAGTTACTTGAGCATAAGAAATCGTATGACAAAATCTATATATGTTGCTGTTATAAGAATGATCATGATGCCCTCATGCCCGTATTTCATTTTTTATTGACACCTCTATCTCTAAACATGTGGACATATTTTTCGATATCGGCTTCCGCTTGAGGACAAGCGAGGTCTAAGCTTGGGGGAGTTCATACGTCCATTTTGCATCATGCTTTTATATCGATATTTATTGCATTATGGGTTGTTATTTTACGTTATGTCATAATACTTATGGCTATTCTCTCTTATTTTACAAGGTTTATCATGAAGAGGGAGAATGCCGGCAGCTGGAATTCTGGATGGAAAAGGAGCAAATATTATAAACCTATTCTGCATAGCTCCAAAAATCTTGAAACTCCTTGGAAGTCATTTTTTGAATTAATAAGAATTATTGTGCGAAGAAAGTACCAGAGGGGGCCCACACCCTGGCCAGGAGGGTGGGGGCGCCCCCCCTACTGGGCGCGCCCCCTATCTCCTGGGCCCCCTTTTGGCCCTCCGGTGCCCATCTTCTGCTATGTGAAGGCGTTTACCCTGAAAAAATCAGAAGCAAGCTTAAGGGACGAAACTCTGCCGCCACGAGACGGAACCTTGGCGGAACCAATCTAGGGCTCTGGCGGGGTTGTTCTACAGGGGGAACTTCCCTCCGAGAGGGGGAAATCATCACCATCGTCATCACCAACGATCCTCTCATCGGGAGGGGGTTAATCTCCATCAACATCTTCACCAGCACCATCTCCTCTCAAAACCCTAGTTCATCTCTTGTATCCAATCTTGTATCAAAACCACAAATTGGTACCTGTGGGTTGCTAGTAGTGTTGATTACTCCTTGTAGTTGATGCTAATTGGTTTACTTGGTGGAAGATCATATGCTCAGATCCTTAATGCATATTAATACTCCTCTGATCATGAACATGAATATGCTTTGTGAGTAGTTACTTTTGTTCCTGGGGACATGGGTGAAGTCTTGCTATTAGTAGTCATGTGAATTTGGTATTCGTTCGATATTTTGATGAGATGTATGTTGTCTCTCCTTTAGTGGTGTTATGTGAACGTCGACTACATGACAATTCACCATTATTTGGGCCTAGAGGAAGGCATTGGGAAGTAATAAGTAGATGATGGCTTGCTAGAGTGACAGAAGCTTAAACCCTAGTTTATGCGTTGCTTCGTAAGGGGCTGATTTGGATCCACTAGTTTCATGCTATGGTTAGGTTTACCTTAATACTTCTTTTGTAGTTGCGGATGCTTGCAATATGGGTTAATCATAAGTGGGATGCTTGTCCAAGAAAGGGCAGTACCCAAGCACCGGTCCACCCACATATCAAAATATCAAAGTACCGAACGCGAATCATATGAGCGTGATGAAAACTAGTTTGACGATAATTCCCATGTGTCCTCGGGAGCACTTTTCTCATTATAAGAAACAAGTAGTGTGACCCGCACATTTGCGCGGCTAGAATTTTTATGTATTGTCCTCCTTGTGTTTTTACATGTGTACTATATTCACATTAACATGTTGGTGTACTATTTGATAGAGATTTGAAATTACGGATATTATAGATAATGGCATATCACAACTACACCATGTTGAACTTGTTTGGTATTGTTGTCACTTTTTTTGGTATTGACTTTGTTTCCTGAGATTGAAAATCAGAGGTTTGTACCCTGCCATGCAAATCATAGGTGCTCAACCCTTAGTGTTTATAATTTGACTTTTTTTGATAATTTTCTTCCAAGAATTAAATCAACCCAGGTGGCATATACTTAATGTTTTTTTAACTTCATCTACCCATCTTGCAGTCACTTGTCCTTAGAAATAATAATACCCATTGGGTTGGTCACTCTTAGTATAACTTGTTCTTTCTCATTGGTTAACTACATATTTGTATTGACTTGTATCTTTGGTAAACATATATGATTTTTATCTTTTTTCCTTTGTATAATATGCTCACTTGAACATTGGCTATACTTTCTTGTTATTATTTGTTGTGATGCCTGTCTTCTATGATATTTTCACATATGCACATATATTTGATGCTTCAAAGTTGTACACTTCTTGTTTGGTACCACCTAGTGTGGACTCGTAGAGTGATTTAAACTGTGTCTGCTTATGGTTATCTTTATTATAGTTCATGAACCACTTTCCATACTATGGAATGTACTCATGTTTGTACTTTTAAATGCCTCATTGTCTTTGAATTGTTGAGGCATCTGACGCGAGGGATACTACATTAGCACTGGTTCTCCTCGATGCGTATTCAGTGCTACCAAGTGGAAATCAAATAGAATAGTCCTTAATTCCAGAGGTCCTCGGATGCCAATTTTAAAAGAATTTTTCCACATGTATTTATGTGGGTGGATTTATGTTTATGGATAACAACTCCATATTTCACTCACATTTAAATCCAAATTATTCTATAATTTGAGATGGTCTCTTGGCCAATCCAAATATTGCTTCAAAATTATTTTTCCTATATTATTGGAAAGATTTACCCGCGCATTTGTGCGGCTACATTTTTACATCATTATAAATGTTGTTTTAGATCTAAGATAATTTGCAGTAAGCTTAACTATGCATAAAATTGTGAATGGTTTTACTATAGAAAATTGTCCATGCTAGATAAAATAATAATGGCATTATTGTTTATATATTCATAGAGTGATAGATAATGTTATAAATGTTTGACAACATATGTTCTTCTTAATTTAAGTTTTTGTGATTCATCCAAATAGGGAGGTCTATACTAACGATGAAAATCGCACTGCTCTATATTATAGAGAGAATGTTCGACCATGTAGGAGACATGATCATTTATCTTCTCCTTTGTCATACGCCTCATCATTAGCAGTATTGCACTTACATTAATGCAATATCTTGCATCTAGCGAATTTCTCGCACTCATCCTACTCTAATTCTCGTTGTGTCATGCCTATTTTAAGTTAGTGTATTCACTTATGTACATATTCTCACCAAAATATGCCAAGTTGTTAAATCTAGAAAACTGTAGGCCTACCTTGTATATTTTCATATTTTGCCAGCATTGTTTGTTCAAGTTGCTTTCTTTAACACAACTAAAATAGGTATATTATATTCAAAGATGTATTCGACACACATATATGGTTGTATTCGACATATGTGTTAATTTGTCATTAGGTGATTATAACTATACTTGAAATTATTTCAAAAAATTATATATTTTACTTTGATGTTTAATTTTAAAATTTTGGAATTTTTTCTTTTGCTACTTGTTTTTATAAAATAAAACATGCATAAATCCCATACAAAGCACCCCGCAAAAAGCAAAATCTTTACCAAGCAGAAGTCGCAAGTGACATATAAGTCCACAAAAGGTAGATTATATACATAGATGTATTCGACACACATATGTGGATCTATTCAACATATGTGTTAAATTTGTCCTTAGAAGATTATAACTATACTTGAATTTATTTCAAAAAATTATATATTTTACTTTGATATTTAATTTTAAAAGTCGAGATTTTTCTTTTCGTACTACTTTTATAAAACAAAACATGCATAATACATATTTATATAGATTTATTCCAGGGACATATACATATAGGTCTATTTGACATATGCTTTAATTTGTCATTTGGAGATAATACTACACTTGAATGTGATTCAAAATTGTGACATGATATCTTTTTTAAGAAATCAGGAGCTTTTATTTTTCCTGCTCTAAGTATTTATTTTATTAATAAATTTCTAGTCTGACAATAATATGTAGAAAAAATGTGCGTGAAGAAAAAACAGAGACACATATCCTACAAATTGCAACGGCCACATCAATGATATATTAAGCTAGTATAAAAAGGAGCGTGCGCATCCTTGTTTTTTGGACTTACGTGATGGACCTTTCTACGTGTTTGCCTGGTGCATGTAGAATCGGATTAGCTAACTTTTTTTTCTAAAAAAGCCTAACCTTTCTTTTAGTTTCTAGTTGGCTATTTACGGACGTGGGCTAGCCGGACTGCTCGGCTTTCTTTTTTCTGTCCACCGTGTTGGCTCTTAACATGGTTTACACATGTACTTTTTATTACGTGACAGTCCAATATGTTGGAATATGCTGCTACCCTATGCTGCTACCCTACGCGTTACCATGTTACGTAAAACTTTTAAATCTCAGCCATTATTTTCCTAATCGAACGGTCGAAATAATTTTAACATATGTGGACGAATGTGGTGGCCCGTTTGACTTCTATATTATGTATATAATAGATAGAAGATTGTCCAGGCTTGTCCTTTGCTACAAAAAGGATTGGGCCACATTGCTGCACCTTATTTACTTTCATTGCTTGTTACTCGTTACAAATTATCTTATCACAAAACTATCTGTTACCTACAATTTCAGTGCTTGCAGAGAATACCTTATTGAAAACCGCTTGTCATTTCCTTCTGCTCCTCGTTGGGTTCGACACTCTGACTTATCGAAAGGACTACGATAGATCCCCTATACTTGTGGGTCATCAATAATCTTCTCCATTACACTGGTGTCAAACCAGTCCGGCAATATAGCTCCACGGCTGCTGACCTGCGCTAGACATGTCGTCGCTTTTTGAGCCGAGCTCAACTTCTTTGGATCCTCACCTCGGCGAGCCAAATAAGAGTTCGGAATCGCCAAGGATAAATCATCACCAACATCGCCGCCCCACGGATTACACGGAGCCGGCACACCGGCATCGCTGCATGGTCACTTCATCAAACCAGCATTGGTCGCGTCACAAGTTACGACCTGGGTCGGCATGGCCGCATTGTTACTTCTTCGAGCCGATGTCCATCATGTTGAACTACTTCAACACCTCGGCTGACATGGCAGCTGCAACAACTCCTCACCAGCCTGCTCCGTCACCTCGGCTAGACCGGGGACTTGGCTATTTCTTCATCAACACACTCCGGTGAATTCGGTGTCACCAGCCGACCAACTTCGTCACGTTAGCTGGACCGAGGGCTTCGCCTCGGCAAGCCAACCTTTGCCAGCATCGCCAGGCCATCGCTTTATCGCCCATCAGGCAATGGGTGTGCGGATCGATTCCCAATTTTGGGAGTCGCTTTTCTTCGGAATGCTACGACAAATAAACCAGGTGCTATTAATCCTAACAATTTTTGCTTCTTGGGTTTATTTTTTACTCTAGTTTGTTCCATCATCTGTACACAGGTCTATCAAATGGCGGCCACATTAAAAACGGTCGCGTGGTGGTTTGGTCAGTTTCTGTACATAGTTTGGCGAACGCTGCATCCGGAGGCCGGACCGCCTGCAAATTCAGGCTTTGTCATGCCTTCACTGCGTCACGCTGAAGCCCTGCTCGACATTGGCTTCAGCGCGAGGCCACATCTCTTTAAATAAATTATTTTTGTGTAAAGCAATTAAGCAAGGATTATATATATATATATATATATATATATATATATATATATATATATATATTATTTCCTGGACCGCACTGTTTTATGTGTGCAGGTAATCGATTTTGACTGTATTACGCGGTCACTACTCCGGAGTGCCGAACTCCTTGCTCGCACACCTCGGGCCTAGGGGCTGGGACCTCGGCCATGCCGAGGACTGCAAACCTTGTCGGATCTGTCACAGATCAATGGGCATCTTCGTCCCGCCACAAGCCCGAATCGCGTCATCAACACCGAGCACATTAACCAGCTAAGTTGCTTTCATGCTCAAAAACTTTCAGTTTTAAATTTTGTTTGGTTCGACCAAGCATTATACTTTTTGGCACAAAGTTGTTTGTGACAAAGTTCCTTGTCAAAACTTTGTTTGTGACGCACATATTCAAATACCCTGTTTATTTGGGGGCTCCCTTGATGGAGCTTTTCCTCTTGCATATGATTATACTTGTACGACTTCGTTCCTTGTTCGTGTATTACTCCACAATATGCACCATATTGACCTAAGTGTTCCGCAAGCTGGGTTGCCTTGCTCCTGTGTTTACCCCTACGTTCTCGATTGTTCGGCTAGGGAGTAAAGGGAGCACCTCTACGATTGTCATGATCGGGTCATCCGAGCCGGACCTCAGACTGGGTGAAGCCGAAAGCTAGGACTCTTATTGTTTTCAATCATGGTCGGCACACAACGGAACTCATGAGTACAAAAAATCTATTGCACAAGTCTCATAGTAACAATGAGCAACCAAAGAAAGGTATCAATGGAGGTACTATTTTCTTCGAAGATGCTTTTTACACTTTGTCAGTAATATAGCATAAGTTCCCTGAGCGTGCTTTGTCTGTTACAGCCTTATGGCCTGATTGCCTAGTTATCGTAAACACCGTCGATATTCTCGACAGGTGGAGTACATAACACTTTTCGACCCTTGACAGAAGAGGGAGAAGTCGACGGTCGGTTAAGACGCATTTAAACTTTGGGTAAACACATATATGATATAAGTACTTCGGTACATACAATCATTATAAATAAAATTCTTTTACCCAAGTCACTTGGGGCCTCTTAAATTTATATGAACTGTTTTATAGTAAATGTGCTTTCTTCTTGGTCGTTGCAAAGTCTTCTTCTACTGCTCCTTTTTTGACTTGAGTATATGGTAAATAGTCGGATAGCCTGTCTTCTCTCTAAAAGCCGCTCGAGTTTAGTTCCCTAAACTAGTCTTGGAGAAGAACTCTGCCTTTGGGATAAGGAGCTTGAAGCCGTAGGCTAACCCGCGTGAAGTCTTGAGATCGGATATGTCATGTTAAAGCACGACAGAAGCACATTTTTTTTCTTCCAATTTTTGAATTGGCACCGAACACTTGATCTTGTTCGGACGTCAAGTTTTTGCTGATGTTTTTTGGTTTTCCAAGCTTATGGCACTTTTATACTATTTGTGTGTTTCCAGCATAAATCTCGCAGTGCAACGCCGGACATCTTTAGAGATTCGACAAAAACATTCTCGGATGTTGTTATATATGCATCGATTTCAAATTGTGTCTTCGGTCAATAGTTGGATTGCCCGGCTCCTACGCTTGCCTCCTACGTTCCGCTTTGTTCGGCTAGGTGTGCAATGGGAGAACCACTGTGATTGTGCTTCCAGCTCGCATGGTTAAGCACCTCAGTGGAGAAAGTCGAAAACTGACTGTCACAATAAGCGTAAGCCGGTCAGCGATCCGATGATTATGTTAAATGACGGGTCATTCATAACATTGGCCGAAGTGTTTACGGCTTGACCTCTGCTGTCGCCGAACACTAACCGGGGGCTTGTACCTAGCTTCCCCAGTTTAAAGCTCGTATTACTATGTGAAAGTTATAAAGCCAAGATATCGGATTGCATCGTTTCCGCTAACACAACCGCCTCCGGGCACCGAGACATCGGCTAAGGGTTGTCTGGTTATTGCAGAACCACCCTGTGTAGTATCTACAAAGGGGTAGAAGCCGACGATGGGCCACTTTCAACTAATAAACAGTCGCAATGGAGTCAAAATAAGTATATATCATCAGCATTTGTATTCATTATACAAAGTGTTGCCTTCCATAATTATCGTTATATAAAGCCATAAATATGCATCAATTTGACTTACGATTTTGGCCAAGCTGGGTTGCCTGGCTCCTGTGCTTACTCCTACGCTCCCGATTGTTCGGCTGGGCGGTAAAGGGAGCACCTCTATGACTGTTACTACCGGGTCATCCGAGTTAGTACCTCAGACTGGGTGAAGCCGAAAACTAGCAATCTTAAAGGATCACATTGGTCGGCAATGATGGAAGTGAAAATTTTGGTTCATTAATACCATAGAATTCGGGAACTTTCCCCAAACTCAATCCTCAATATTTTGCTCCCACATTGATCGGAGCTGAGGTTTGATGATCATGCTTAGCATGACAACCCAAAGAAAGGAACCGATAGCGGGACTATTTTCTTTGAAAGATGTTTCTTATGTTAAAAAGTAATATAACATATCTCTCCGCGTACCTTTGTTTATAAAATTGTATGGCCGAATTGCCTTGTTTGCCGTAAATCTTTGCCCTCATAAAGGCTTAATAAAGTAGGACAAACACTCCTCGGCTACTGGCCGAGGAGGTTAAAGCCGATGGTCGGTCAACAAAGTTTTGTACAATGCGGATCCGAGCATTAATGATGTAGAGTACATGGATACATAGAATCATTACACATACTTTGTGATTTTACTCTGGATATCGATCCTTAATTCGGCCACCTATGCCCACATTAAGGCTCGGGGGCTACTGGGCTTCGTGCTTATCATTTACAAATATTAAAGGGGTACATCGATCCCCTGATCTGGTGTTGCCACCCGACCAGTGTCTCGGGGGCTACTGCATTGCCTATTCAATGCAGAAAATTCAAAGTGCTTAGTGTTCGGCTTGACCAAACTATGCGCAAATGCGTCTTCAGACAACAATAGGTACCATCTGGACCTATCTGGTATCAAGCTAATATATTACGGCGACTTCTCAAGACCCTCTATCAAGGGCCTGTTTGTCGATCCCTATTTTCCCTAATATATTACACCGCGTTTCTATTCCTAAGTATGCTGCCGAGCTGGGAATTGATCCTCGGGCTGGTTTCACTAATCGACCTGAGTCTCAGGGGCTACTGGGGTCAGCAGTTTGATTTTATCCTTCAGGTGCATCCCGGATATTTGGCCAACACGCACCTTGAGAGATACTGGCCATACATCCCGCGAGAGATTACATTGCACAATTCGGAATTAAATTCATAAAAATCAGCTCGTGGCCAAGGTGGTGCACCACCTCGGAAGCAGTCCAGCATAAAGCTCGGGTGCCAGTGGCTGGCTCCATAGAGGGTATTTCTGGTATTAAGCTTAGCTAAACTCTTTCAACTTTTTTGAACCAAGGTGATCTATGACACCTCGGATATAATCCGGCGTTGGAGTTCGGATATAGTCTGGCGTTGGGTCTTGGACACAGTCTGGCGTTGGAGCTTGGATACATTCCAGCGTTGGAGCTCGGAAGCAGTCCGACGTTGGTGCTCGGCTACAAAAGACACCTCGAATACAGTTCGGCGTTGGAGCTCGGACGCAAGAGGACACTGCCGCCCGGGAACAACTTCAAACTCGAGGTGTGGAATAAAAATAACAAGGCATTGATAAAGGCCGAGAACTTAAAGGGGCTCCTCAGATACCTGACGTGTAAACTCTTTGGATGCACTTCGGCGATCCTCAAGATCGAAGATGAGAAGATTTGTTGAACCGGTTTTCAAGACCGACGATCGAATATGAAGAACAGTTCGGAAGAATCGAGGAGCGTCCCCAACTTGAAGACCGGTTCAGGGGGCTACTAACAGTGTCCCAGACTAGGGGGTACTCACCACGTTGTCTCTCGATCAGTTAGATTGGGCCGAGGACCCCCATGGTCGTATACTCATGGGCCAGTTCGGACAGCTGATGCATACACGAGGAAGATTCCACAAGACTTGGTGATCAAGACAAGGACTCCTCCCCACCGGCGTATTCGGCTAGGACTCTTGTTATCCTAGGCCTCTGGTGCATTATATAAACCAAGGCCGGGCTACTCGATAGATCATAATAACAATCATAATCATAGGCTAGCTTCTAGGGTTTAGCCCCTATGATCTCGTGGTAGATCAACTCTTGTAATCATAATCATAGGCGTGGTTGACGGGGGTGGCGTGGTGGGGGTGGCCCTTGGTGGCTCTTCCTGTTGCTGCCCTCCTCCTGCAGCCACGGCAAGGTCAGTACCAAGCGATCACGCCCCGGTGCACGTTGATAGGAGGTAGGTGGTGAACGCACGTTGGGGGCTGAGCCGGGGACTGCGCCACGGGCTGCTGTCCGGGCTGCTCTCCACCACCAGTGGTGCTTTTGAGGTCCCTGCCGGGGGCTGGCTGGCCATCGAGGCCTTGGCCCTCTTCGTTGCCCGTTGGGCCAGCGTCTGTGTTTCCCTACAATAACAAGTCAAATCAAGGAGGGTCGCACCATTAGTGAGAATGGAAATGGCGAGGGGCAGAATGCTTACTCGTCCTTCTCCTCATCCTTTGCTACTTTCCTCTTCCCCCTCGGGCCGAGGGACGAAAACTCAAAGACGATCTCTGTGCCAGCACCTGCGGGGGGAGGGGCCGATGGAGTCCGGTACCGTTTGGATGAAGAAGAGGCAGTCGTCTTCTTCTTCGCCACTGTGGTCTTCTTCTTCGCCAATGTGGTCTTCTTCTTTGCCATTGTGGCCTCCTTCTTCGACGTTGCTGCCCTTGTCACGCGCGCGGTCTCCCCCGGAGCCCCTTCCCGCGCCTCAGCTCTGCCGGGCTGGACCGGCTCGCTAGAGCTGGCCCGACGCGGGACGTGTCTCTTCTTCGTAGCCGAGGGGTCGCCAGCCTCGGCCTCCTCCTCAGACGACTCCTCGCTCACACCCCCGGCAGGGGGCCTCGGTGCTGGCGCCACCCACCTCCTTGGCAGACTTCACCCACTCGGTGAGCTCCTCCTCTTCTGCGGCCACAGCGGCCTCGTTCTCCATGCCGCCGGCGTCGCCAGCCAGCCTGGCAAGCTCCGCCTCGATCGCTATGGCAGCGATGTAGTTCAACTCCTCCTGAGTGGTGTCCTGGATGAGCAGCGGCTCATCGTGATCGAGTTCTTCGACCAAATTGGCAAAGAACTCCTCCGCCTCACGTGTCGGGGGCTCGACCCAAGCTGGGTCGAGACCGTGCGCGTTGAAGACCGGTATCATGGCGAGGATTTCGGCCTGCCGGGAGTTGTTTCTCAGCGGGACCACTCCCGACGGCAGCCCGAACAAGGATCCCTTGACGACCTTGTCGGACTTCACAGCCTTGCCGGTCCTCTCCACCTTGCCGTTGGCGAACACGTCGAGCTGGAAGAGCCTCTGGCAATACCAGGAGTGCCCCAACACTGTGAGCTTGTTCTGCAGGCCGGTGCGGAGCCTCATGATGTTGACCACGTTCCTGAAATCCCAGGTCGGCCTCCCCTTGTTGTGCAGCGGAGCGATTCGACGGCGGATGAAATCCGCCGCAATCATCTTGAGGGTGAACCCGGCCTCGGTGAGGTGGCGAATCCTGGTGGTGGCGATCGAGAACTTCTTGTCATTGGGGTCGAGGTCGCTCCAGTCCGCGCCATGGAGCAGCGGCTCCTGGCGAACACCCCGGCAGAACTCCGGTGGGCTCTCCTCCACAATACAACACCACTAGGCCCGCCACTCCTCCCATCTCTCCTTCGTGGCGCCCTCTGGGTAAGCGCCTTTCTCCTGGGCCCTCGGGATCTAGGCGACGGTTCCAGAAAGGGCGCCCCCGGGTTGGACGCAGGGGGAGAAGTAATGGCGGAAGAGCGTCGTTCTGGGCACCACCCCGGCAAAGCCCTCACAGAGGTGGGCAAATCACGCCAGGCACGCCACGGCGGTCGGTGTGAGGTCCAACAAATGGAAGCCAAAGGTTCGCATGATGTCGTTGAAGAAGTCGGAAAAAGGAGGGTAGAGCCCGCCGTAGAAGAAGTCAACGAAGAATGGGTACCGTTTTTGGCTGCCCTTGTTGCAATCCACGGGGAGGGTGCGTGTGGCGGGATGCACCGACGTCGCCGCCCCCACAAAGTCTTGAAATAGTCCATGACCTCAAAGGCGTCGACGGATGACGAGATGAAATAGGCAGCTTGCATCGCCGCCTCGCTCTCCGGCGTCTCCTTCTCCCTCGTGTCCTTGGCCATGCCCTTGCCCTTGCCAGATTTAGGTGCCATGGCGGCTGGGGGGAGAGCGAGGATTTCGAGGCAATGGGGAGCGCAGCAGTGGCGAGCAGGGGCTTGAGGAAGAAGAAGATGAGTACGGCGATGTCGAGATTGGGGGAAAGCACAAGGGGTAAATGAGTCGTGCGCCCGCGGTTATTCCTTTTTATGGGAAGACGCGGTCAACCTCTTTCCCATTCATTGCGACATGACGCATGCCTACAGCGACCGCCCCATGCATGGCCCCCACGTCACGCACGACCCCCACGTCGCGCGTTAAACGTGGGTCATGGGGAAGCACAGTGGACGAAAAGTTACCGCGGTAAAAACTGCCCCGTCTGCCCGCGCACCGTTTTGGGCCTGGCCCAACAACATGTTGCGCTTATGTGTGGCCCAGGCCCAGGGGCCCCTGTCGGTGTACTAAAGCAGGGGCACTCCTTTGTACCCCTTATTTGTGCACGGGCAGCTGGAGTCGCGCCTACGGCCACACTTAAGCAGGGCAGAGACAGGAAATCAAAGCCGCAATATGGCCAAAGAAAAGCCAAGACGGAAGCATAAAGAGCAAGAAGGCGGGGTGGTTTCCCCCAGCAACACCCTTGTCGGGGCGACCCCCACGGCCCCAGCAAGGACCTTGCCGGGGCAGCTTACCCGACGCCAGCAGAGTGCGCCACCCTTGAGCCCCAGTTTTTCCGACACCGCCAACCACGTTGGGACTTGGGCTCGGGAGGTGCCTCCATGATGACATATAGATCTTTGTGAAGACAAGAAACACTCCAAATCAGAAGAGGATTAGAAGACAACAAACCTCAGCGAGATCCTTGCTGAGGAAACCCACAAGACCCCCGGCAAGATCCTTGCCGGGGACGACCGCAACGCCATGGTAAGACCCTTGCCGGGCCCCGACAAGGCCCTTCCCGAGGACGTCCGTGAGGTGACAGCCAGGCCCGCACCCTCCAAGTTTCTACCACCGCTCCCATGCAGCTGCCAGCCCACCAGCTGGGCAGGTTCCTCCGTGTCGGCATGAGGCTTCTCGGACAACTCAGCGCATGCCTACGTGGTGACATGCAAATCTTCGTGAAGGCCCTACCACCACGCCACCTCAGCAGCCTGCCAGCCTACATGGCGTTGACCGCCTCGCTGTCACAGGCGCGTGTCAAGGCAGGGCGAAGCGGTGATAAAGTGAAGTGGACACGTTAGAGGCGCATTAAATGTGTCTTGTCCCGTAATGGCAAGCAATAGGCTTAGCCACAGTACCCCGATGCCACCTCCTGTGTGCCACTGTGGCGATCCCCTTGCCTATAAAAGGAGTCCCAAGGCATCCAGTAGAAGGATTCAGACCCTTGGACAAGTTACACTCAGTGTAGCTCGCTCAAGAACTCCAAGAACACAGATATACACATCAAAGCAGGACTAAGGTATAACGCATCCTCGTGGCCCGAACCTGGGTAAACGACCAGCGTGCTTGTACTGACTGCTGATCCTGCTCTCCTCATGACCCAGTGCCCCGCAACCATAGTAGGGATTCTTGTGATCCCATAGGTGTCGTTTTCCACCGACAGTTTGCAACAGTACTTATTGTCGTGGAATTGTCACGTCAAATGCCCATGAGGACTAAGGTGTGGAGCCATCGCAACATAGTTAGCTTGAAGGGGTTAAACGGGACAAGGGACACAGAGAGTTTATACTGGTTCAGACCCTCGCGGTGGAGGTAAAGGCCTACTCCAGTTTAGGGTTGTATTGCTTGGGCTTCGATTACCTGGGAGCGAATACGCTTGACCTAGTTCTCGATCTCTTCTTTCTTGCCCTCAACCGCCGCCGGGTCCCCCCTTTATATAAATAGGTTGATGCCCTGCGGCTTACAGAGTCCCAGCCAGCTCATACACAACGTGTCCGGCTCGGTGACAGAATCTACACTTTCCTTAATATACAATTTAACATATGGCAGTTTACGCCCGTGGGCCTCAAGTCGCCTTCGTCTCTTGGGACTTTAATAAGCTTGCTTCGTGAACCATCATCTTCAACATCTTCATGGGCCTTCTCATTATGAACCGCCAGTGGTATGACCCGGCCCCTCTTGGGCGGGTCATACCCAATAGTTATATCCCCAACATTAGGCCCCAGGATGATGTGAACTCGTTCATATCAATCTTCAACACTTCGAAAAAAATCCTTGCTCATCTGTCCTTGCGGGATCTGGTAACCCGCCATGACGTCATCTCCTAGCATTGTGGTAATCCGCCTTGACGTCATCTCATACTAATATCACACAAAATCCCAAATCTTAATACACCCTCACCTTTAATGAATCTCCAAAAATCGAGGCGTATGTGTTGTCACTTATCCAGTTTTTAGCCCCCTCAATTCTCGCGCATGCCACTTATCCTTCTGCCTTATAAATAGGTCAGGGGTCCCTTTCACTTTCCCCCTTGCCTCCTCGTCTTCATATTCTTCCTCATGATGCCTCAACGCCCGAGCTCCGCCGCCACCGTCGATCTTCGCCACTGCCTCAACTGCGGCCGCTGCATCAACCTGAACTGACCAGAGTTCGTCCACACGCCTCCGTTATTCAACAACTCCGGTAAGTTTTTCCCTTTCTCTCACAGTAGATCCCACTAGGGTTTCCACGAGTTCGTCGGAGTTCATCTCCTCCCTTCTTCGTTCCTTACTGTATCTTGTGGTTCTGATCCAAACTTAGTACTCCTCATGTGCGGCATTAGTTGTAGTACTCATTTTTGATATTTGAACATCTCCTTTGCGTGAGAGATCCAATCTGGACGCATGAACTGCTCAACTACTGTAACTTAGGTTTAGATATTTTTCCATTATTTGAACTGCCGTAGATCCAAAATCATAGCATCAATCTGTGAAATCTGTTTGTCCAACACTTAGCAATTTTTTCACTCGCAGACCTGTAAATCAATAGCTCCGTGAGCGGCTAAAATTATAAAACCATAACTCGCCAGGTACCATTAGTCCCCTCTTAAGCCGCCAATAGCTCACATTTATAACTTCAATGATATCCTCCGGCTTAACACCTTTGCATGCATGTTTCATCATTATTTGCCTTTAAACCAACAACCGTCTTAACCACATAATCTTAAACCGGCATAATCTTTCTTTCAGATCATAAAAAATGACTAAGACCTACACTGCCTGCAACTAGGTCCCATCCCGGGTCACCAAATAAGACCTGAACAATTTTGTTGCAACTGGCACCCTAGCCAAGAAAGATATTAAAAAGACGAAGTGTATGAGGCAAACTCAATTCCATTTTTTTGTAATTTTATTTTATAGACTAAACTAGTGATAAAACAAGAAACTAAAAGATTCGATTGCAAGATCTAAAGATATACCTTCAAGCACTCACCTCTCCGGCAACGGCACCAGAAAAGAACTTGATGTCTACTACGCAACCGTCTTCTTGTAGACGTTGTTGGGCCTCCAAGTGCAGAGGTTTGTAGGACAGTAGCAAATTCCCCTCAAGTGGATGACCTAAGGTTTATCAATCCGTGGGAGGCGTAGGATGAAGATGGTCTCTCTCAAACAACCTTGCAACCAAATAACAAAGAGTCTCTTGTGTCCACAACACACCCAATACAATGGTAAATTGTATAGGTGCACTAATTCGGCGAAGACATGGTGATACAAGTGCAATATGGATGGTAGATATAGGTTTTTGTAATCTGAAAATATAAAAACAGCAAGGTAACTAATAGCAAAAGTGAGCATAAATGGTATTGCAATGCTAGGAAAGAAGGCCTAAGGTTCATACTTTCACTAGTGCAAGTTCTCTCAACAATAATAACATAATTGGATCATATAACTATCCCTCAACATGCAACAAAGAGTCACCCCAAAGTCACTAATAGCGGAGAACAAACGAAGAGAATATTGTAGGGTACGAAACCACCTCAAAGTTATCCTTTCTGATCGATCTATTCAAGAGTCCGTAGTAAAATTAAATGAAGCTATCCTTTCAGTTCCATCTATCATAGAGTTCATACTAGAATAACACCTTAAGACACAAATCAACCAAAACCCTAATGTCACCTAGATACTCCAATGTCACCTCAAGTATCGGTGGGCATGATTATATGATATGCATCACACAATCTCAGATTCATCTATTCAACCAACACAAAGTACTTCAAAGAGTGCCCCAAAGTTTCTATCGGGGAGTCAAGACGAAAACGTGTGCCAACCCCTATGCATAGGTTCATTGAACTCGCAAGTTGATCACCAAAACAAACATCAAGGAGATCACGTGAATATACCATTGTCACCACAGATAAGCACGGCAAGACATACATCAAGTGTTCTCAAATCCTTAAAGACTCAATCCGACAAGACAACTTCAAGAGGAAAACTCAATTTATCACAAGACAGTAGAGGGGGAGAAACATCATAGTATCCAACTATAATAGCAAAACTCGCGATATATCCAGATCGTATCACCTCAAGAACACAAGAGAGAGAGATCAAACACATAGCTACCGGTACATACCCTCAGCCCCGAGGGTGAACTACTCCCTCCTCATCATGGAGAGCGCCAGGATGATGAAGATGGCCACCGGTGAGGGACCCCCCCTCCAGCAGGGTGTCAGAATGGGGTCCCGATTGGTTTTTGGTGGCTACAGAGGCTTGCGGCGGCGGAACTCCCGATATATTGTGCTCCTCGATGTTTTTAGGGTATATGGATAGATATAGGCGAAAGAAGTCGGTCAGGGGAGCCATGAGGGGCCCGCGAGGGTGGGGGCACGCCTAGGGGGGTAGGGCACGCCTCCCTGCCTCGTAGACACGTCGAAGCTTCCCTGACTTCTACTCCAAGTCTCCTGGACTGCTTCCGTTCAGAAAATAACTCTCCCAAAGGTTTCATTCCGTTTGGACTCCGTTTGATATTCCTTTTCTTCGAAACACTGAAATAGGCAAAAAAAACAATATGGGTTGGGCCTCCGGTTAATAGGTTAGTCCCAAAAATAATATAGAAGTGTAAAGTAAAGCCCATAAACATCCAAAACGGGTAATATAGTAGCATGGAACCAAAAATTATAGATACGTTGGAGACGTATCATCCACCGCCCCGGCTTAATGTGCGAGTATACTGGCGACTTGAAAGATCCCCAACGCCACTGTGACAATCAATTGTCATACACAGAAATCAGAGAAGCCACCAAAGCATTGTTGAATGAATCCTGGGCAGAGTGCAGTAAAACCGGACTTTGTCCTTACTGCTGATACGTCTCCGTCGTATCTACTTTTCCAAACATTTTTGCCCTTGTTTTGGACTCTAACTTGCATGATTTGAATGGAACTAACCCAGACTGGCGCTGTTTTCAGCAGAATTACCAAGGTGTTATTTTTGTGCAGAAATAAAAGTTCTCGGAATGACCTGAAAATCCACGGAGCAACTTTTTGGAATTAATAAAAAAATACTGGCGAAAGAATCAACACTAGGGGGCCACACCCTGTCCACGAGGGTGGGGTGCCCCCCTAGGGCGCGCCCCCTTCCTTGTGGGCCCCCTGGACCTCCACCGACCTCAACTCCAACTCCATATATTCACGTTCTGGGAGAAAAAAATCAGAGAGAAAGTTTCATTGCGTTTTACGATACGGAGCCGCTGCCAAGCCCTAATCTCTCTCGAGAGGGCTGATCTGGAGTCCGTTCGGGGCTCCAGAGAGGGGGATTCGTCGCCGTCGTCATCATCAACCATCCTCCATCACCAATTTCATGATGCCCACCACCGTGCGTGAGTAATTCCATCATAGGCTTGCTAGACGGTGATGGGTTGGATGAGATTTACCATGTAATCAAGTTAGTTTTGTTAGGGTTTGATCCCTAGTATCCACTATGTTCTGAGATTGATGTTGCTATGACTTTGCTATGCTTAATGCTTGTCACTAGGGCCCGAGTGCCATGATTTCAGATCTGAGCCTATTATGTTTTCATGAATATATGTGAGTTCTTGATCCTATATTGCAAGTCTATAGTCACGTGTTATGTGTTATGATCCGACAACCCCGAAGTGACAATAATCGGGACCACTCTCGGCGATGACCGTAGTTTGAGGAGTTCATGTATTCACTAAGTGTTAATGATTTGGTCCAGTACTCTATTAAAAGGAGGCCTAAATATCCCTTAGTTTCCATTAGGACCCCGCTGCCACGGGAGGGTAGGACAAAAGATGTCATGCAAGTTCTTTTCCATAAGCACATATGACTATATTCGGAATACATGCCTACATTACATTGATGAACTGGAGCTAGTTCTGTGTCACCCTATGTTATAACTATTACATGAGGAATCGCATTTGACATAATTATTCATCACTGATCCAATGCCTACGAGCTTTTCACTTATTGTTCTTTTCTTAGTTACTTTACCGTTGCTACTATTACAATTACTACAAAACTGCTACTGTTGCTTTTGCTACTGTTACCGTTACTTCCATACTACTTTGCTACTAAATACTTTGTTGCAGATACTAAGTTATCCAGGTGTGGTTGAATTGACAACTTAACTGCTAATACTTGAGAATATTCTTTGGCTCCCCTTGTGTCGAATCAATAAAATTGGGTTGAATACTCTACCCTCGAAAACGGTTGCGATCCCCTATACTTGTGGGTTATCAAGACTAATTTCTAGCACTGTTGCCGGGGAGGTCTTCGCTCAAGTCAAGACATACCAATTACCCATCACAAACTCATCTCCCTCGCATTACATTATTTGCCATTTGCCTCTCGTTTTCCTCTCCCCCACTTCACCCTTGCCATTTTATTCGCCCTCTCTTTCCCATTAGCCTCTCTTTTTTCACTTGCCCCTTGCATGCTCGTGTGTTAGTTCGTTTATTTCGTCGTTATGGCTAGTACTCCTATCATCGTTAGGACTCCCGATCATGAAGCTCTTAATTTTAAACAAAGGGAGGAAGAAAATCTAAAAGATGCTTGGCATATAATTTGCAATGCTCAAAATAGATCTACTAGGAAGCAATCCACTTCCGATCTTCTTCGCAATTTTTATGTAGGCATTACTCCTTGGAATAGATGCATTCTTGATACCATTACCGGAGGGAATTTCTTGGGTAGCCACACTTTTGATGCTTATAATGCTATGTTAGATTTGTTTGGTCCACCACCTCTCTTGGTTAATGGAACTGTCTTAACTCTAGAACATGTGATGCAAAGGCTTGAAATTATTGAAAATAAAGTTACCACTGTCGAGTCAATTGAAAATTTGGATAAAAAGATCCACAATCAAATTACCCAATATGGATCTAAGGTTGGAGTAACTCTGAAAAGTTTGAAGGATAAAGAACCTATAGTTAACGAAAGAATAGATCAAGATTCTACAAGAATCGGTAAACTTGAGGATATTATTACCAACTTAGGGGCTGCCTTTTCCTTCGTGAAAAATACTCCAACTCCATGCCAAATTAATGTATGTTCCTAAAAATAAGGGTGAATCTTCTAGTAAGGAAAATTGCCAAAGAGGAGTTTTCCCCTTCACTTACCTGGGACTTCCTTTAGGCTTATCCAAGCCCACTGTGGAGCAATGTATGCCAATGGTTCAAAGAATTGCAAAAAGGTTAGCTGGCTTGGCTACCTTTATGACAAGTGCTGGAAGATTGCTTCTGGTAAAATCGGTGCTGGCCTCCTTGCCTATATTCTTCATGGATTGTCTTGATGTGCCTGTAACTATCAAACAACAAGTAATTAAGTACCTGAGGCACTGTTTATGGAGAGGTTCTGACATGGAGGATCATAGGCCAGCCTCTATTGCATAGACAACTGTTTGTAGACCAAAAGCACAAGGTGGTTTGCGTGTTATGGACATTTTTGCACAAAATAAAGCTTTGTTAATGAAAAATCTACACAAATTTTACAACAGGCATGATATCCCTTGGGTTAACCTCATCTGGGAAGCACACTACCAAGACAATAAATTTCCAGGGAATGATTTGGTGGGGTCTTTCTGGTGGAGGTCCATCCTTCAATTAGCTGATCATTATAAAGCCATGGCCAGATGCAACTTAGGAGATGGTAGAACTGCTTTATTTTGGTCTGATTTATGGGGCAATACTACCTTACAGCAAGAATATCCTCATCTTTATTCTTTTGTGCAAGATGCTGCAATGACAGTTCAACAAGTGGTGAGTACTGAGTACCTTGAGGATTTATTTCACCTACCCCTGTCTAACCAAGCATACCAGCAGTTTCTCATGTTAGAAGAAGTTTGCCATGATCTGAGACAATCCGAGTTTCTTCATATGTCTGAAACCTGGAGTTATATATGGGGCAACAGTAACTTCTCTGCTTCAAAGGCATATAAAGTGATCATAGGTGTCAAACAAGTGCCACCACATTTTGCTTGGATTTGGAAGTCTTCATGTCAACCTAAGCACAAAATGTTCTTCTGGATGCTTCTTCATGATAGACTGAACACAAGAAACCTGTTTAGAAGGAAACCTATGATCTTGGAAGAATACACTTGTGTTGTGATGAATTGCCAACAAGAAGAAACTCTGTATCATTTATTCTTGGAGTGCCAATTCTCTAGGATATGTTGGAATTTCATATGTCCACAAAGATCTCCAAACTTGTCGGTGCTAGAGGCATTTCAAGATCTGAAGGAAAAGTTGAAGGTTCCTTTCTTCATGGAGATCATCATCCTGGGTTCTTGGGCAATATGGATTACAAGAAACAATAAGATTTTTGAAAACATTCAGCCATCTATCCAAGGTTGGAAACACATTTACTTGGAGGAATTGAAGTTGTTGTCTCATAGGATCAAGGCTAAATATGCTACTGAATTTAACTCCTGGCTGGCTAGCTTGCTAGCCTCTTGAGGACTCCCTCCTCTGGTTTTAGTTTAATAGTTTTAGGTTTTCCTTTACTTTCAGGGGCTCACCTCAAGCCCTAGCTACGTAGGCTGCTGTATAGGCTGTTTATTTCCTTTTCTGTTTGGTCTGTGATACTCTTTTTTATTTATTAATAAAAATTGCAGTGGGGTTTTACCCTACTGTTCATAGTCAAAAAATAAGTGTTTATCCCAACTTTCCCATTTTCATTAAGGAACCTTTTGCTACAAATGGATCTCTTGATTTATTGCCTAGGAGTTTAATCATTACTAAAAATAAAGAAACTCCTAAGGGTTATAAGTGTTCTGTTGAAGAATTGAATGCCAAAGATGGCAATACCGAGATCTATTCTCGCTTTTATGCCTAGCTAGGGGCGTTAAACGATAGCGCTTGTTGGGAGGCAACCCAATTTTATTTTTGTTCCTTGCTTTTTGCTTCTGTTTAGTAATAAATAATTCATCTAGCTTATGTTTAGATGTGGTTTTATGTTTTAATTAGTGTTTGTGCCAAGTAGAACCTATAGGATAACCTAAGGTGATAGCTAATTTGATTCTGCTGAAAAACAGAAACTTTTGCACGCACGAAAATAATTTCATTAAATCACAGGAACGTGATTTTGAGTTGATTCTTTTTGCTGTATATCAATAGACAAATTTCCTTTAGGTTTTTTAGAGTTCCATAAGTATTCTAAAGTTACAGATTGCTACAGACTATTTTGTTTTTGACAGATTCTGTTTTTCGTGTTGTTTGCTTATTTTGATGCATCTATGGCTAGTATCGGGGGGTATGAACCATGGAGAAGTTGGGATATAGTAGGTTTAACACCAATGTAAATAAATAATGAGTTCATTACAATACCTTATGTGGTGGTTTTTCTTTTTTGCACTAACGGAGCTTATGAGATTTCCGGTTGAGTTTTGTGTTGTGAAGTTTTCAAGTTTTGGGTAAAGATTTGATGGACTATGGAATAAGGAGTGGAAAGAGCCGAAGCTTGGGGATGCCCATGGCACCCCAAGATAATTCAAGGACAAACAAAATCCTAAGTTGTGGATGCCCCGGAAGGCATCCCCTCTTTCATCTTCGTCTATCGGTAACTTTACTTGGAGCTATATTTTTATTCGCCACATGATATGTGTTTTGCCATCCAAACTTCAAATGATATAAGTGAAGCACATGAAGCATTCTATAAAGTCAAACTCAAAAGATATAAGTGAAGTGCATGAAGCATTCTATAAATCAACCAAGGACTTTCTCATACCAGCATGGTGCATAAAATAAGAAGGAAAAATAAACACGATAGACGCTCCAAGCATTTGCGCATATCATGTGACGAATAAAAATATAGCTCCAAGTAAAAATTACCGATGGTCGTTAGAAGAAAGAGGGGATGCCTTCCGGGGCATCCCCAAGCTTAGTTTCTTGGGAGTCCTTGAATATTACCTTGGGGTTCCTAGGGCATCCCCAAGATTAGTCTCTTTCCACTCCTTATTCCTTCATCCATCGTGATCTCACCCAAAACTTGAAAACTTCAATCACACAAAACTTAACAAAACCCCTCATGAGATCCGTTAGTATAATAAAGCAAATCGCCACTTTAAGTATTGTTGAGAACTCATTCATATTTTATTTTTGCATTATAACTATTGTACTCTAACTTCACTGCGGCTTATATCACCGAAACAATCCATAGATTCATCAAAACACACAAAACAATGCATCAAAATAGAATCTGTCAAAGACAGAACAGTCTGTAGCAATCTGAACATCTACCATACTTCTGTAACTCCAACAATTCTGAAAACATAGGACAAAATAAAAAAATGCATAGCAGTACTGTGTAAAAATTTCAAAAACTTTCGACATTCGAGGAAAAAATGCAAATTCACGCACTACAGCTAAAGTTTCTGTTTTTGCATTGCACAAACCAAACAAGCAATCTAATCATCCTAAAGGAAAATCTTGGCACATTATTTTTATAATACAATGGATTTGTACAAGGGGGTAATTATTTTTGTTAAAAAGTTTTTGTAATCAATGTTTGCAAATTTTCCATGGGCGTGAACAAAGTTCAAGGAGCTCCCCCACTTCAACAGTGCTCGTCTTTCTTACTTTCACTTTTCTTTTTGAAAACGTTTTAGGTTCCCCACTTTATTTTTTTGTTTTTAAACTTTATAAAAGCACACAACAGAAATAAATGACTCTCTAAAAGTTCCGGGTTGTCTCCTTGGTAGGACTTTCTTTAAAGACATTAAGCTAGGCATTTAGTGCTCAAGTAATGGATCTACCCGGATCCCAAGGTATATCAAAGCCAATTTTAATTAACAATGATTTGTGATTTAGTAGTGAGCACAAAGTAACATATATCAAGACGAAGTCTAACTCTCTTCCTATGCATCGGCATGTCATAAAAGAACAATTCATGCACATCAAGTAAAGGCTAAGCATGGCATTTTATTTTATTAACTAAGAAAAATGGACTAAGAATGGCATTTTATTTTATTAACTAAGGAAAATAGAAAATAGAAGGTGGGAGCAGAAGGTTGTGCCTACTAAATTTATCAACTTCATACCTCTAAAAACTGATCCACTAATAAGGTTGATCAAGTCTTATTAACAACCACTTTAGGTTAGCATGAAACCAAAGAACTTTCATAAAACACTAAGTTACCTCAACAAGGATATGCATGTCCCCAACAATAAGTATTTCATATTTCTTTTTGGCAGTAGGTAGAGGTAGTTGAAAGCTTCCAATAGTGATTGTTGGAGATTTTTTCAGTAACATTAACACCATTCACTTGGAATTGTTTCTTTGGAAAGTGCACTGTATGCTCATTACCATTGATATGAAAAGCAACCTCGCTTTTATTGCAATCAATAACAGCCCCTGCAGTATTCAAAAAGGGTCTACGAAGGATAATTGACATGTTGTCGTCCTCGGGCATCTCAAGTATAACAAAGTTTGTTAAGATAATAATGTTTGCAACAATAACAACGGGCACATCCTCACAAATACCAATAAGTACGGCGGTTGATTTATCAGCCATTTGCAAATATATTTCAGTAGGTGTGAGTTTATTCAAATCAAGTCTTTTATATAAAGAGAAAGGCATAACACTAACATCAGCTCCTAAATCACACAAGGCAGTTTTGACTTAATTTCTTTTGGTGGAGCAAGGTATAGTTGGTATTCCCAGATCTCCAAGTTTTTTAGGTACTCCATCCTTAAAAGAATAATTAGCAAGCATGGCAGAGATTTCAGCTTCAGGTACCTTTCTCTTATTAGTGATGATGTCTCTCATGTATTTTGCATAAGGGGCCATCTTTAAAATATCAGTCAAGCGGGTGCAGATATGGCCTCGGAACACTGAGACCGAAAGGTCGAGCATGAATCATATATTAGATATGATCAACATAGTGATGTTCACCATTGAAAACTACTCCATCTCACGTGATGATCGGACATGGTTTAGTTGATTTGGATCACGTGATCATTTAGATGACTAGAGGGATGTCTATCTAAGTGGGAGTTCTTAACTAATATGATTAATTGAACTTTAAATTATCATGAACTTAGTCCTGATAGTATTTTGCAAATTATGTTGTAGATCAATAGCTCACGTTATAGCTTCCCTATGTTTTTTATATGTTCCTAGAGAAAACTAAGTTGAAAGATGATAGTAGCAATGATGCGGACTAGGTCCGTCATTTGAGGTGTATCCTCATTGCTGCATAGAAGAATTATGTCCTTGATGCACCGCTAGGTGACAGACCTATTGCAAGAGCAGATGCAGACGTTATGAACGTTTGGCTAGCTCAATATGATGACTACTTGATAGTTTAGTGCACCAAGCCTTACGGCTTAGACCCCGGACTTCTAAAACGTTTTGAAACATAACAGAGCATATGAGATGTTCCAAGAGATGAAATTGGTATTTCAGACTCATGCCCATGTCAAGAGGTATGAGACCTCTGACAAGTACTTTGCCTAAAAGATGGAGGAGAATTGCTCAACTAGTGAGCATGTGCTCAGAATGTCTGGGTACTACAATCACTTGAATCAAGTGGGAGTTAATCTTCGAGATAAGATAGTGATTGACAGAGTTCTCTAGTCACCATCACCAAGTTACTGGAACTTCATCATGAACTATAGTATGCATGGGATGACGAAAGTGATTCCAGAGCTCTTCGTGATGCTGAAATCGACGAAGGTAGAAATAAAGAAAGAGCATCAAGTGTTGATGATTAAACAAGACCACTAGTTTCAAGAAAAGGGCAAAGGGAAAGAAAGGGAACTTCAAATAGAATGGCAAGCAAGTTGTCACTCCTGTGAAGAAGCCCAAAGCTAGACCTAAGCATGAAACTGAGTGCTTCTACTTCAAAGGAAATGGTAACTGGAAGCGGAACTTGTTGGGTTATGCAGTAATTTCAAAAATTTCCTACGATCACGCAAGATCTATCTATGTGATGCATGATAACCCGCAAGTATACGGGATCGCAACAGTTTTCGATAAGTAAGAGTGTCGAACCCAACGAGGAGCTAAAGGTAGAATAAATATCCCTCAAGTTCTATCGACCACCGATACAACTCTACGCACGCTTGACGTTCGCTTTACCAAGAACAAGTATGAAACTAGAAGTACTTTGTAGGTGTGATAGGATAGGTTTGCAAGAAAGTAAAGAACACGTAAATATAAACTAGGGGCTGTTTAGATAAAGATGCAATAAAGTAAATATTAGTAGAGAGCTTTTTGTTACGAGAAAGTTATTTGTCCAAGGCAATCGATAACTAAACCGGTAATCATTGTTGAAATTCTATTTGAGGGAGAGGCATAGACTAACATATCATCCCTTACTTGGTATTCTATGCACTTATGATTGGAACTCTAGCAAGCATCCGCAACTACTAAAGATTCATTAAGGTAAAACCCAACCATAGCATTAAAGTATCAAGTCCCCTTTTATCCCATACGCAAACAACCTACTTACTCGGGTCTGTGCTTCTGTTCACTCACGCCACCCACCATAAGCAAATCATAAACATATTGCAAACCCTCAGCGGGGATCCCTCACGCTTGCGCGACACGGAGAGCACCATAGGACAACACCAATATTAAAACATGCAACTCAAACCAATCATGATCATCAATTAACCCATAGGACAAAACGGATCTACTCAAACATCATAAGATAGCCATACATCATTGGGAAATAATATATAGCATTGAGCACCATGTTTAAGTAGAGATTATAGCGGGTAAGAGATAGGTTACACCGCAGCATAGAGGGAGGAAGAGTTGGTGATGAAGGCGGTGAAGTTGTTGGTGAAGATCGCGATGATGATGATGGCCCCCGGCAGCGCTCCGGCGCCACCGGAAGCAAGGGGGAGAGGGCCCCCTTCTTCTTCTCCTTCCTTGACCTCCTCCCTAGATGGTAGAAGGGTTTACCCTCTGTTCCTTGTCTCCCATGGCATGGGAGGGGCGAGAGCCCCTCCGAGATTGGATCTATCTCTCTGTTTCTCTCCGTTTCTGCGTTCCCAGATTCTACCCCTTCACCGTTTCCTTTATATCTGGAGATCCGTAACTCCGATTGGGGTGAATCTTTAGCCCAGATTTTTCTTGTAAAATTAGCTTTCTTGCGGCATAAGAAGGGCATCAACCGCCTTACGGGTGGCCCATGAGAGCCCAGGGCGCGCCCCCCTATCTCGTGGCCACCCCGGACACCGTTTCGCGTTGATTCTTCCTTCGGAAAATACCAAATATTCCAAAATAATTCTCCATCCATTTTTATCCCGTTTGGATTCCGTTTGATATTGGTTTTCTGCGAAATATAAAACATGCAACAGACAGGAACTCGCACTGGGCACTGGATCAATATGTTAGTCCCAAAAATAGTATAAAAAGTTGCCAAAAGTATCTGAAAGTTGAAGAATATTGGCATGGAACAATTAAAAATTATAGATACGACAGAGATGTATCAATGCATAACAACGAGAGGGGAGAGTGTGTCCACGTACCCTCGTAGACAGAAAGCGAAAGCGTTATGACAACGCGGTTGATGTAGTTATACGTCTTCATGATCCGACCGATCCTAGCACCGAACGTACGACACCTCCGTGATCAGCACACGTTCAGCTCAGGGGCGTCCCTCGTACTCTTGATACAGTTGAGGCCGAGAAAGAGTTTCGTCAGCACGACGGCGTGGTGACGGTGATGATGAAGTTACCGGCGCAGGGCGTCGCCTAACCACTACGACGATATGACTGAGGTGTGTAAACAGTGGAGGGGGCACCGCACACGGCTAAACAATGTCAACTTGTGTGTCCATGGGGTGCCCCCTCCCCCGTATATAAAGGAGTGGAGGAGGGGGAGGGACGACCCTCTATGGCGCGCCCTGGAGGAGTCCTACTCCCACCGGGAGTAGGATCCCCCCCCCTTCCCTAGTTGGACTAGGAGAGAAAAGGGGTAGAGGGGAGGAAGGAAAGGGGGGCCGTGCCCCCACCCAATTCGGATTGGGCTTGGGGGGGCGCCCTCCACCTGGCCGCCTCCTCCTCTCTCCCACTATGGCCCAATAAGGCCCATATACTTCCCGGGGGGTTCCGGTAACCTCCCGGTACTCCGGTATATGCCCGAACTCATCCGGAACCATTCTGATGTCCAAACATAGGCTTCCAATATATCAATCTTCATGTCTCGACCATTTCGAGACTCCTCGTCATGTCCTTGATCACATCCGGGACTCCGAACTACCTCCGGTACATACTCATAATATCAATCGTCATCGAACATTAAGCATGCAGAGCCTATGGGTTCGAGAACTATGTACACATGATCGAGACACGTCTCCGGTCAATAACCAATAATGGAACCTATATGCTTATATTGGTTCCTACATATTCTATGAAGATCTTTATCGGTCAAACTGCATAACAGCATACATTGTTCCCTTTGTCATCGGTATGTTACTTGCCCGAGATTCGACTGTCGGTATCTCAATACATAATTCAATCTCGTTACCGGCAAGTCTCTTTACTCGTTCCGTAATACTTCATCCCGCTACTAACTCATTAGTTACAATGCTTACAAGGCTTATAGTGATGAGTATTACCGAGAGGGCCCAGAGGTACCTCTCCGAAACACGGAGTGACAAATCCTAATCTCGATCTATGCCAACCCAACAAACACCTTCGGATACACCTGTAGAGCACCTTTATAATCACCCATTTATGTTGTGACGTTTGGTAGCACACAAAGTGTTCTTCTGGTAATCGGGAGTTGCATAATCTCATAGTCTAAGGAACTTGTATAAGTCACGAAAAAAGCAGTAGCAATGAAACTAACACGATCATAATGCTATGCTAAAGGATGGGTCATGTCCGTCACATCATTCTTCTAATGATGTGATCCCATTCATCAAATGACAACACATGTCTATGGTTAGGAAACTTAACCATCTTTGATTAACGAGCTAGTCAAGTAGAGGCATACTAGGGACTATATGTTTTGTCTATGTATTCACACATGTACTAAGTTTCCGGTTAATACAATTCTAACATGAATAATAAACATTTATCATGAATTAAGGAAATAAATAACTTTATTATTGCCTCTAGGGCATATTTCCTTCAGTCTCCCACTTGCACTGGAGTCAATAATCTCAATTACATAGTAATGATTCTAACACCCATGGAGCTTTGGTGCTGATCATGTTTTGCTCATGAGAGAGGCTTAGTCAATGGGTCTGCAACATTCAGATCCGTGTGTATCTTGCAAATCTCTATGTCCCCTTCCGACACTTGATGACGGATAGAATTGAAGCGTTTCTTGATGTGCTTGGTTCTTTTGTGAAATCTGGATTCCTTTGCCAGGGCAATTGTACCAGTATTGTCACAAAAGATTTTCATTGGACCCGATGCACTAGGTATGACACCTAGATCGGATATGAACTCCTTCATCCAAACTCCTTCATTTGTTGCTTCCGAAGCAGCAATATACTCCGCTTCAGACGTAGATCCTGCCATGACTCTCTGCTTGGAACTGCACCAACTGACAGCTCCTCCATTCAATAAAAATATGTATCCGATTTGCAACTTAGAGTCATCCGAATCAGTGTCAAAGCTTGCATCGACGTAACCATTTACGACGAGCTCTTTTTCACCTCCATAAACGAGAAACATATCCTTAGTCCTTTTCAGGTATTTTAGGATGTTCTTGACCGATGTCCAGTGTTCCACTCTGGGATTACTTTGGTACCTCCCTGCTATGCGTATAGCAAGACATAGATCAGGTCTGGTACACAGCATTGCATACATGATAGAACCTATGGCTGAAGCATAGGGAATGACTTTCATTTTCTCTCTATCTTCTGCGGTGGTTGAGCTTTGAGTCCGACTCAACTTTAGACCTTGTAACACAGGCAAGAACCCTTTCTTTGATTGATCCATTTTGAACATCTTCAAAACTTTATCAAGGTATGTGCTTTGTGAAAGTCCAATTAAGCGTTGTGATCTATCTCTATAGATCTTGATGCCCAATATGTAAGCAGCTTCTTGAAGGTCTTTCATAGAAAAACTCTTATTCAGGTATCCCTTTATGCTATCCAGAAATTCTATATTATTTCCAATGAACAATATGTCATCTACATATAAGATCAGAAATGCTATAGAGCTCCCACTCACTTTATTGTAAATACAAGCTTCTCCAAAAGTCTGTATAAAACGATATGCTTTGATAACACTATCAAAACATTTATTCCAACTCCGAGAGGCTTGCAGCAGTCTATAAATGGATCGCTAGAGCTTGCACACTTTTCTAGCACCCTTTGGATCGACAAAACCTTCCGGTTGCATCATATACAACTCTTCTTTCGGAAATCCATTCAGGAATGCAGTTTTGACATCCATTTGCCAAATTTCATAATCGTAAAATGCAGCAATTGCTAATATGATTCAGACAGACTTAAGCATCGCTGCGGGTGAGAAAGTCTCATCATAGTCAACTCCTTTAACATGTCGAAAACCTTTCGCAACAAGTCGAGCTTTGTAAACGGTAACATTACCGTCTGCGTCGGTCTTCTTCTTAAAGATCAATTTATTTTCTATGGCTTGCCGATCATCGGGCAAGTCCACCAAAGTCCACACGTTGTTCTCATACATGGATCCCATCTCAGATTTCATGGCCTCAAGCCATTTCGTGGAATCTGGGCTCATCGTCGCTTCCTCATAGTTCGTAGGTTCATCATGGTCTAGTAACATGACTTCCAGAACAGGATTACCGTACCACTCTGTTGTGGATCTTACTCTGGAAGACCTACGAGGTTTGGTAGTAACTTGATTTAAAGCTTCATGATCATCATCATTAGCTTCCTCACTAATTGGTGTAGGAATCACAAGAACTGATATCTGTGATGAACTACTTTCCAATAAGGGAGCAGGTATAGTTACCTCATCAAGTTCTACTTTCCTCCCACTCACTTCTTTCCAGAGAAACTCCTTCTCTAGAAAGGATCCATTCTTAGCAACAAAGATTTTGCCTTCGGATCTATGATAGTAGGTGTACCCAACAATTTCCTTTGGGTATCCTATGAAGACGCACTTCTCTGATTTGGGTTCGAGCTTATCAGGTTGAAGCTTTTTCACATAAGCATCACAGCCCCAAACTTTAAGAAACGACAACTTTGGTTTCTTGTCAAACCATAGTTCATAAGGCGTTGTCTCAACGGATTTTTATGGTGCCCTATTTAAAGTGAATGCATCTGTCTCTAAAGCATAACCCCAAAATGATAGCGGTAAATCAGTAAGAGACATCATAGATCGCACCATATCTAATAAAGTACGGTTACGACGTTCGGACACACCATTTCGCTGTGGTGTTCCAGGTGGCGTTAATTGTGAAACTATCCCATGTTATTTCAAATGAAGACCAAACTCGTAAATCAAATATTCTCCTCCATGATCAGATCGTAGAAATTTTATTTTCTTGTTACGATGATTTTCCACTTCACTCTGAAATTCTATGAACTTTTCAAATGTTTCAGACTTATGCTTCATTAAGTAGATATAATCATATCTGCTCAAATCATCTGTGAAGGTAGAAAATAACGATACACACCACGAGCATCAACACTCATTGGACCGCATACATCGGTATGTATTATTTCCAACAAGTCAGTAGCTCGTTCCATTGTTCCGGAGAACGGAGTTTTAGTCATCTTGCCCATAAGGCACGGTTCGCAAGCACCAAGTGATTCATAATCAAGTGATTCCAAAAGTCCATCAATATGGAGTTTCTTCATGCTCTTTATACCGATATGACCCAAACGGCAGTGCCACAAATAAGTTGCACTATCATCATTAAACTTCAATCTTTTGGCTTCAACACTATGAATATGTGTATCACTACTATCATGATTCAACAAAAATAGACCACTCATCAGGGTGCATGACCATAAAAGATATTACTCATATAAATAGAACAACCATTATTCTTTGATTTAAATGAATTACCACCTCGCATTAAACAAGATCCAGATATAATGTTCATGCTCAACGCTGGCACCAAATAACAATTATTCAAGTCTAAAACTAACCCCGATGGTAGATATAGAGGTAGCGTGCCGACCGCGATTACATCGACTTTGGAACCATTTCCCACGCGCATCGTCACCTCGTCCTTAGCCGATCTTCGCTTAATCCGTAGCCCCTGTTTAGAGTTGCAAATATGAGCAACATAACTAGTATCAAATACCCAGGCGCTACTGTGAGCATTAGTTAAGTACACATCAATAACATGTATATCAAATATACCTTTCACTTTGCCATCCTTCTTATCCGCCAAATACTTGGGGCAGTTCCGCTTCCAGTGACCAGTCCCTTTGCCGTAGAAGCACTCAGTTTCAGGCTTAGGTCCAGACTTGGGTTTCTTCTCTTGAGCAGCAACCTTTTTGCCAGTCTTCTTGAAGTTCTCTTTCTTCCCTTTGCCCTTTTTCTTGAAACTAGTGGTCTTATTGACCATCAATACTTGATGCTCCTTTTTGATTTCTACCTCCGCGGCCTTTAGCATCGCGAAGAGCTCGGGAATAGTCTTGTCCATCCCTTGCATATTATAGTACATCATGAAGCCTTTATAGCTTGGTGGCAGTGATTGAAGAACTCTGTCAATGCAACAATCAACTGGAAGATCAACTCCCAGCTGAGTCAAGTGATTATGATACCCAGACATTTTGAGTATGTGCTCACTGACAGAACTATTCTCCTCCATTTTGCAGTTATAGAACTTGTTGGAGACTTCATATCTCTCAACTCAGGAATTTGCTTGAAATATTAACTTCAACTCTTGGAACATCTCATATGCTCCATGACATTCAAAACGTCTTTGAAGTCCCGATTCTAAGCCGTAAAGCATGACACACTGAACTATCAAGTAGTCATCAGCTTTGCTCTGCCAGACGTTCTTAACATCATCAGTAGCATCTGCAGCAGGCCTGGCACCTAGCGGTGCTTCCAGGACATAATTCTTATGTGCAGCAATGAATATAATCCTCAAGTTACAGACCCAGTCCGTGTAGTTGCTGCCATCATCTTTCAACTTAGCTTTCTCTAGGAACGCATTAAAATTAAAAGGAACGGTAGCACGGGCCATTGATCTATAACAACATAGACATGCAAAATACTATGAGGTACTAAGTTCAAGATAAACTAAAGTTCATTTAATCATATTACTTAAGAAATCCGACTTAGATAGACATCCCTCTAATCATCTAAGTGATCACGTGATCCAAATCAACTAAACCATGTCCGATCATCACGTGAGATTGGGTAGTTTTCAATGGTGAACATCACTATGTTGATCATATCTACTATATGATTCACACTCGACCTTTCAGTCTCAGTGTTCCGAGGCCATATCTGCATATGCTAGGCTCGTCAAGTTTAACCCGAGTATTTTGCGTGTGCAAAACTGGCTTGCGCCCGTTATATGTGAACGTAGAGCTTATCACACCCGATCATCACGTGGTGTCTCAGCACGACGAACTATAGCAACAGTGCATACTCAGGGAGAACACTTGTACCTTGAAATTTAGTAAGGGATCATATTATAATGGTACCGACGTTCTAAGCAAAATAAGATGCATAAAGGATAAACATCACATGCAATCAAAATATGTGACATGATATGGCCATCATCATCTTGTGCTCATGATCTCCATCACCGAAGCATCGTCATGATCTCCAACATCACCGGCGTGACACCTTGATCTCCATCATAGCATCGTTGTCGTCTCTCCACCTATTGTTACTACGAATAACGCTACCGCTTAGTGATAAAGTAAAACAATTACATGGCGATTGCATTGCATACAATAAAGCGACAACCACATGGCTCCTGCCAGTTGCCGATAACTTTGTTACAAAACATGATCATCTCATACAACAATTTATATCACATCATACTTGACCATATCACATCACAGAAAGCCCTGCAAAAACAAGTTAGACGTCCTCTACTTTGTTGTTGCAAGTTTTACGTGGCTGCTACGGGCTTCTAGCAAGAACCGTTCTTACCTACACATCAAAACCACATTGATTTTTCGTCAAGTGTGATGTTTTAACCTTCAACAAGGACTGGGCGTAGCCACACTCGATTCAACTAAAGTTGGAGAAACAGACACTCACCGGCCACCTATGTGCAAAGCACGTCGATAGAACCAGTCTCGCGTAAGCGTACGCGTAATGTCGGTCTGAGCCGCTTCATCCAACAATACCGCCGAATCAAAGTATGACATGCTGGTAAGCAGTACGACTATTATCGCCCACAACTCTTTGTGTTCTACTCGTGCATATAACATCTACTCATAGACCTAGCTCGGATGCCACTATTGGGTTATGCGGTAATTTCAAAAATTTCCTACGATCACGCAAGATCTATCTATGCGATGCATAACAAAGAGAGGGGAGAGTGTGTCCATGTACCCTCGTAGACCAAAAGTGAAAACGTTATGACAACATGGTTGATGTAGTCGTACGTCTTCATGATCCGACCAGTCCTAACACCGAACGTACGACACCTCCATGATCAGCACACGTTCAGCTCGGGGACGTCCCTCGTACTCTAGATCCAATTGAGGCCGAGTGAGAGTTTGTCAGCACGACGGCGTGGTGATGGTGATGATGAAGTTACCGGCGCAGGGCTTCGCCTAAGCATTACGACGATATGACCGAGGTGTGTAACTATGGAGGGGGCACCACACACGGCTAAACAATGTCAACTTGTGTGTCCATGGGGTGACCCCCTCCCCCATATATAAAGGAGTGGAGGATGAGGGAGGGCCGGCCCTCTAAGGCGCGCCCTGGAGGAGTCCTACTCCCACCGGGAGTAGGATCCCCCCCTTCCCTAGTTGGACTATGAGGGAAGGAAGGGGGAGAGAGGGAGGAAGGAAAGGGGGGCCGGACACCCACCCAATTTGGATTGGGCATGGGGGGCGCGCCCTCCACCTGGCTGCCTCCTCCTCTCTCCCACTATGGCCCAATAAGGCCCATATACTTCCCGGGGGTTCCGGTAACCTCCCGGTACTCCGGTATATGCCCGAACTTATCCGGAACCATTCCGAAGTCCAAACATAGGCTTCCAATATATCAATCTTCATGTCTCGACCATTTCGAGACTCCTCGTCATGTCCTAGATCACGGACTCCGAACTACCTTCGGTACATCAAAACACATAAACTCATAATACCGATCGTCATTGAACGTTAAGCATGCGGACCCTACGGGTTCGAGAACTATGTAGACATGAATCAGACACATCTCCGGTCAATAATAGCGGAACTTGGATGCTCATATTGGTTCCTACATATTCTATGAAGATCTTTATCGGTCAAACCGCATAACAACATACGTTGTTCCCTTTGTCATCGGTATGTTACTTGCTCGAGATTCGATTGTCAGTATCTCAATACCTAGTTCAATCTCGTTATCGGCAAGTCTCTTTACTCATTTCATAATACTTCATCCCACAACGAACTCATTAGTTACAATGCTTGCAAGGCTTATAGTGATGAGTATTACCGAGAGGGCCTAAAGATACCTCTCCGAAACACAGAGTGACAAATCCTAATCTCGATCTATGCCAACCCAACAAACACCTTCGGAGACAACTGTAGAGCACCTTTATAATCACCCATTTACGTTGTGATGTTTGGTAGCACACAAAGTGTTCTTCCGGTATTCGGGAGTTGCATAATCTCATACTCTGAGGAACTTGTATAAGTCATGAAAAAACAGTAGCAATGAAGCTAACACGATCATAATGCTAAGCTAAAGGATGGGTCATGTCCATCACAACATTCTCCTAATGATGTGATCCCGTTCATCACTGACAACACATGTATATGGTTAGGAAACTTAACCATCTTTGATTAAGGAGCTAGTCAAGTAGAGGCATACTAGGGACTATATGTTTTGTCTATGTATTCACACATGTACTAAGTTTCTGGTTAATACAATTCTAGCATGAATAATAAACATTTATCATGAATTAAGGAAATAAATAATAACTTTATTATTGCCTCTAAAGCATGTTTCCTTTAGAACTACCCCAACTATTTGGTGGAAAAGAGGGATGGCAAAGTGAACAAAGGTATATTTGATATACAAGTTATTGATGTGTACCTTGCTAGTGCTTGTAGTAATCCCTTGGTATTTGATACTTGTTCGGTTGCTAAGATTAGTAACTCGAAATAGGAGTTGCAGAATAAATAGAGACTAGTTGATGATGAAGTGACGATGTGTGTTGGAAGTGGTTCCAAAATTGATATGATCATCATCGTACACTCTCTATACTTTCGAGATTAGTGTTGAACCTAAATAAATGTTATTTGGTGTTTGTGTTGAGCATGAATATGATTAAATCATGTTTATTGCAATACGATTATTCATTTAAGACAGAGAATAATTGTTATTCCGTTTACATGAATAAATCCATGGTCATACACCCAAAGTTGATGGTTTATTGAATCTTGATCGTAGTGATGCACATATTCATAAAATTGATGCCAAAAGATGCAAAGTTGATAATGATAGTACAACATACTTGTGGCACTGCCGTTTAGGTCATATTGGTGTAAATCGCATGAAGAAACTCCATGTTGATGGACTTTTGGAATCACTGGATTATGAATCACTTGGTTCTTGTGAACCATGCCTCATGGCCAAGATGACTAAAACTCCGTTCTCTAGAACAATGGAACGAGCTACTGACTTATTGGAAATAATACATACCGATGTATGCAGTCCAATGAGTGTTGAGGCTCGTGGTGGGTATAGTTATTTTCTTACCTTTCACAGATGATTTGAGCAGATATGGTTATATCTACTTAATGAAGCATAAGTCTGAAACATTTGAAAAGTTCAAAGAATTTCAGAGTGAAGTGGAAAATCATCGTAACAAGAAAATAAAGTTTCTACGATCTGATCGTGGAGGAGAATATTTGAGTTATGAGTTTGGCCTTCGTTTAAAAAAAATGTGGAATAGTTTCATAGCTCACGCCACCTGGAACACCACAGCATAATGGTGTGTCCGAACGTCGTAACTGCACTTTATTTGATATGGTGTGATCTATGATGTCTCTTACCGATTTACTACTATCATTTTGGGGGTTATGCACTAGAGACAGCTGCATTCATGTTAAAAAGGGCACCATCGAAATCCGTTGAGACGACGCCTTATGAACTGTGGTTTGGCAAGAAACCAAAGTTGTCGTTTCTTAAAAGTTTGGGGCTGCGATGCTTATGTGAAAAAGTTTCAACCTGATAAGCTCGAACCCAAATCAGAGAAGTGTGTCTTCATAGGATACCCAAAGGAAACTATTGGGTACACCTTATATCACAGATCCGATGGCAAGATATTCGTTGCTAAAAAATGGATCCTTTCTAGAGAAGGAGTTTCTCTCGAAAGAAGTGAGTGGGAGGAAAGTAGAACTTGATGAGGTAATTGTATCTTATCCCAAATTGGAAAGTAGTTCATCACAGAAATCAGCTCTAGTGATTCCTACACCAATTAGTGAGGAAGCTAATGATGATGATCATGCTTCAGATCTTGTTCCTACCGAACCTCGTAGGTCAACCAGAGTACGGTCTGCACTAGAGTGGTACAGTAATCCTATTCTGGAAGTCATGTAACTAGACCACGATGAACCTACGAACTATGAGGAAGCGATGATGAGCCCAGATTCCGTGAAATGGCTTGAGGCCACGAAATCTGAGATGGGATCCATGTATGAGAACAAAGTGTGGACTTTGGTGAACTTGCCCGATGATCGGCAAGCCATAGAATATAAATGGATCTTCAAGAGGAAGACGGACGCTAATAGTAGTGTTACTATCTACAAAGCTCGACTTGTCGCAAAAGGTTTTCGACATGTTCAAGGAATTGACTATGATGAGACTTTCTCACCCGTAGCAATGCTTAAGTCTATCTGAATCATGTTAGCAATTGCTGCATTTTATGATTATGAAATTTGGCAGATGGATGTCAAAACTGCATTCTTGAATGGATTTCTGGAAGAAGAGTTGTATATGATGCAATCAGAAGGTTTTGTCGATCCAAAGGGTGCTAACAAAGTGTGCAAGCTCCAGCGATCCATTTATGGACTGGTGCAAGCCTCTCGGAGTTGGAATAAACGCTTTGATAGTGTGATCAAAGTATATGGTTTTATACAGACTTTTGGAGAATCATGTATTTACAAGAAAGTGAGTGGGAGCTCTGTAGCATTTCTAATATTATATATGGATGACATACTGTTGATTGGAATGATGTAGAATTTTCTGGAAAGCATAAAGGAGAGTTTGAAAGGAGTTTTTCAAAGAAAGACCTCGGTAAAGCTGCTTACATATTGAGCATCAAGATCTATAGAGATAGATCAAAATACTTGATAAGATTTTTCAATGAGTACATACCTTGAACAAGATTTTGAGGTAGTTCAAAATGCAACAGTCAAAGAAGGAGTTCTTGCCTGTGTTGCAAGGTGTAAAGTTGAGTAAGACTCAAAACCCGACCATAGCAGAAAATAGAAAGAGAATGAAAGGCATTCCCTATGCCTCAGCCATTGGTTCTATAAAGTATGATATGCTGTGTACCAGACCTATTGTGTATCTTGCCATGGTTTTGGCAAGGGGGTACAATAGTGATCTAAGAGTAGATCACTGGACAGCGGTCAAAATTTATACTTAGTGAGGACTAAGGATATGTTTCTCGATGATGGGGGCGATAAACAGTTCGTCGTAAAGAGTTACGTCAATGTAAGCTTTTACACCGATCCAGATGACTCTAAGTCTCAATTTGGATACATATTGAAAGTGGGAGCAATTAGCTAGAGTAGCTCTATGCAGAGCATTGTAGACATAGAATATTTGCAAAAACATACGGCTCTGAATGTGACAGACCCCGTTGACTAAATTTCTCTCATAATCGAAACATGATCACACCTTAGTACTCTTTCGGTGTTAATCACATAGCAATGTGAACTAGATTATTGACTCTAGTAAACCCTTTGGTTGTTGGTCACATGGCGATGTGAACTAGATTATTGACTCTAGTGCAAGTGGGAGACTGAAGGAAATATGCCCTAGAGGCAATAATAAAGTTATTATTTATTTCCTTATTTCATGATAAATGTTTATTATTCATGCTAGAATTGTATTAACGGGAAACCTAGTACATGTGTGAATACATAGACAAAACATATAGTCCCTAGTATGCCTCTACTTGACTAGCTCGTTAATCAAAGATGGTTATGTTTCCTAACCATAGACATGTGTTGTCATTTGAAGAACGGGATCACATCATTAGGAGAATGATGTGATGGACATGACCCATCCATTATCTTAGCACTATGATCGTTACAGTTTCATTGCTACTGCTTTCTTCATGACTTATACAAGTTCCTCAGACTATGAGATTATGCAACTCCCGAATACCGGAGGAACACTTTGTGTGCTACCAAACGTCACAACATAAATGGGTGATTATAAAGGTGCTCTACAGGTGTCTCGAAGGTGTTTGTTGGGTTGGCATAGATCGAGATTAGGATTTGTCACTCCGTGCTTCGGAGAGGTTTCTCTGGGCCCTCTCGGTAATACTCATCACTATAAGCCTTGCAAGCATTGTGACTAATGAGTTAGTTGCAGGATGAAGTATTACAGAACGAGTAAAGAGACTTGTCGGTAACGAGATTGAACTAGGTATGATGATACCTATGATCGAATCTTGGGCAAGTAACATACCGATGACAAAGGGAACAACGTATGTTGTTATGCGGTTTGACCGATAGAGATCTTCGTAGAATATGTAGGAACCAATATGAGCATCCAGTTTCCGCAATTGGTTATTGACCGGAGACGTGTCTCGGTCATGTATACATAGTTCTCGAACCCGTAGGGTCCACACGCTTAACGTTCGATGACGATTGGTATTATGAGTTTATGTGATATGATGTACCGAAGGTTTTTCGGAGTCCCGGATGTGATCACGGACATGATGAGGAGTTTCGAAATGGTCGAGACCTAAAGATTGGTATATTGGACGGCTATGTTCGGACACCGGAAGTGTTCCTGAGAAGTTTTGGATAAAACCGGAGTACCGGGAGGTTACCGGAACCCCCCGGGGAGTTAATGGGCTTTAATGGGCCATGGTGTAAGAGAGGCGGCCAAGGTGGGGGCACGCCCCCCAAGCCCAATCCGAATTGGGAAGGGGGCTGGGCCCCCTTTCCTTCTCTCCCTCTCCCTCTTCCTTCTTCTCCTACTCCAACTAGGGTAGGGAGGAAACCTACTCCTACTGGGAGTAGGACTCCCCCCTTGGGCGCGCCAAAGAGAGGGCCGGCCCTCCCCTCCTCCACTCCTTTATATACGGGGGAGGGGGCACCCCATAGACACACAAGTTGATCAAGTTGATCTTTTAGCCGTGTGCGGTGCCCCCCTCCATATATTTCCACCTCGGTCATATCGTCATAGTGCTTAGGCGAAGCCCTGCGCCAGTAACTTCATCATCACCATCACCACGCCGTCGTGTTGACGGAACTCTCCCTCGGCCTCAGCTGGATCTAGAGTTCGAGGGACGTCACCGAGCTGAACGTGTGCAGATCACGGAGGTGTCGTGCGTTCGGTACTTGATCGGTTGGATCACGAAGACGTTCGACTAGATCAACCACGTTACATAACGCTTCCACTTTCAGTCTACGAGGGTATGTGGACACACTCACCCCGCTCGTTGCTATGCTTCTCCTAGATAGATCTTGTGTGATCATAGAATTTTTTTGAAATACTACGTTCCCCAACAGGGAATATACATTATGCTTTATTATTGCTTAGTCATGATCGTAGACGGGGTTTGGATCGTGATTCACATGGATGTTGTGAGAGTTATTAATCTTGGATAACATTAAGGTGGAAACGTAAATACACATTTGGGTGGATTGGTTGGGGCACCTGGAGAATCCAGTGTTTGTCAATTAGGGAAATCCCGGAGTACCCGTGTGATTTTTCCTCGGTTCGCCACCCAGGCTCAAAGGGATCATATGATATTTCATGCCTAGAAACTTCCGTGTGCAGCCACAAGCCATTATGGGCTCTGGCATAGTTGAGTAAGTTGTATGAGCTCTTGAAGAGGTGGACTAGCAGATGTAGTGGGAAAGTAGGTGTACCGGTCTTCCCGGAGTAGAGAGTTAATGCTTCAGAAAGGCTATGTCTCGATCTTCCTATCATGGATGCGGTCGAGTCTTGTGGGGAAAAGTTCGCAACCTCTGCATAGTGTATAAAGTAATCATGGTTAGCCATGTCCCCTGTTATGGACATCTTGAGTATCTGGATTAGATATTATTGCTGATCTCATCACTCTTTAACTGATTTGAATTGGGTTTAATGATGTTACTTGTTAATTGGGATTTGAGTTGGAGGAACCTTCTCAAATATTGGTACAAGTTGGGAGTAGTTTAAAATAAATTTATTCCTTTGTTGTAGGGAAAAACTTGCTTTATACAAAAACATAAACTTAGAGCCTCCACCAGCCAAATATTGCATGTAGATATAGTTCTTGCATTCATTGCTTTAAAGTGTAACTCTGTTAGCATATTCAATGTGCTGACCTACACGGCTGCAACGTCTCATGTTGCAGACTAATCAGATGACGAATAAGGTGTGATAGGTCATTGTCTTGCACTCAGCTATGCCGTTGGAGTTGATGGACTCATTTACCTTCGAAGCTTCCGTAGTTATTTAGTTTAGATGGCCTTCAGCCATGATATTTTTGTGTAATCGTACTCTTTATGAGGACTCAATTTAATAAGTGTGTGATTGAACTCTGTTATAATTCCTCAAGTACTATGTGTGTCAGCATTACCGATCCAGGGATGACACTTAAGCACAGAGACTTCGGTCCATTGGGATCGTGGTCGCTACATTATCATTGTCTGGTTGGGTGTCTTCATGAACATCATCATTATCTTTTTCATTATCACTAGGTGAATGTTCAGTACCAGATTGAGTTTCAGCATCTGAGATAGAGACATCATTATTATCTTCAAGAGGTTTTTCTATTTCATATTCACTAGAGGTATGCAAAGTCCTATCATTTTTTATTTTTATTTTTACTTTTAGAATGACTAGGTGCATCAGTATTAATTCTTTGAGAGCCTTGTTCAACTTTTTAGGGTGTCCCTCAGATAAAGTGGTTCCTGAGGCATTCTACCTCCTCTAGCCATTACTCTAAAAACATGATCATTCATGTTATTGTTCATTTCAATAAGCAACTCTCTTTGAGATTCAACAACTTGTTCTAACTGGGTTTGAACCATGGAGGTATGTTTTCCTACACCTCTAACATCATTAGTGATTCTAAATAAGAAGTCACTCAAGCGAGCAATCATATCAGAGTTTTATTTTAATTGTTTCATAACATTTGCATTGAAGTGTTCTTGTTTGATGATGTATCTATCAAATCCATATAGGCATTGACTAGGATTTTTGTTGTAAGGGATGTCACTTTCATCAAACTTTATGAAAGAATTTACCTCTACCACCGATGGTGGTGGTGTGTCAAGTCCATGTATTTCTTCAATAGGAGGTAAATTCTTAACATCTTCGGTTTAATACCATTTTGCTTCATGCATTTCTTTGCCTCTTGCATATCTTCAGGACTGAGAAATAAGATATCCCTCTTCTTCGGAGTGGGTTTAAGCAGTGGTTCAGGAAGAGTCCAATCATCATAACTCTTCAATATATTATTCCATAATTCCTTAGCTTGTTCAACAGTTTGTTCCCTGAAAACACAACCGGCACAACTATCTAGGAAGTCCCTAGAAGCATCGGATAGTCCATTATAGAAGATATCAAGTATTTCATTTTTCTTAAGAGGATGATCAGGCAAAGCATTAAGCAATTGGAGAAGCCTCCCCCAAGCTTGTGGGAAACTCTCTTCTTCAATTTGCACAAAGTTAAATATTTCTTGTAAGACAACTCGTTTCTTATGAGCAGGAAAATATTTTTCAAAGAAGTAATAAATCATATCTTGGAGACTACGCACACAACCAGGAGCAAGGGTATTGTACTGTATCTTAGCATCATCCTTTAATGAGAACGAAAATAACTTGAGAATATAATAGTAGCGAATTTTCTCATCATGAGCAGAAAAGGTGGCTATATCATTCAGCTTAGTAAGATGTGCCACAAAAGTCCCATTTTCATAGCCATGGAAGGGACCAGATTCAACTAGAGTAATTAACTCTCGGTCGACAGAGAATTCATAATCCTTATCGGTAACAAAAATAGGTGAAGTTGCAAACTTAGGATCACATTTCATTCTAGCATTCAAAGATTTTTCTTTCAGTTTGCATAATAATTTCTTAAGATCATCTCTATCATTGCAAGCAAGAAAGTCTCTAGCTATCTCCCCATCCATAACATAACCTTCAGGTATCTTAGGCATTTCAAATCTAGGAGAGCTAGGTCTAATAGGTGTTTCAAGAATTTCAGTTTCAGTAATTTCATCAGTTTCAGCATTCTCAATATCTTTAGCTCTAGCAAGTTGTTCATCAAGAAATTCACCTAATGGCACATTATCATCAAGAAAGGTACTAGCATCATCATGAGTAACATATCAGGATTAATAGCATGTGGTGGTGTTGCGAGTCTACTCGAACAGAAGGTGAATCAAGTGTAGAGTGTGATGACAGCTCCTTACCTCCCCTCGTCCTAGAGGGAACGATCTTGGTTTTAATATCTTTCAAATTCTTCATAGTGGTAAATAGATAATAATCCCAAGTGACTCAACAAATATAGCTATGCTCCCCAGCAACGACGCCAGAAAAAGGTCTTGATAACCCACAAGTATAGGGGATCACAACAATTTTCGAGGGTAGAGTATTCAACCCAAATTTATAGATTCGACACAAGGGGAGCCAAAGAATATTTGTAGGTATTAGCAGTTGAGTTGTCAATTCAACAACACTTGGAAATTAAATATCTGCAGCAAAGTGATCAGTAGCATAGTAATATGATAGTTTTGATAGCAGCGGTAATAGGAGCAATAGTATCGGTAACAGCAGCGGTGATTTTGTAGCAAGTGTAACAGTGGCAATAGCAATAGTAACTTAGCAAGAGCAATATGAGGAAAATTCGTAGGCATTGGATCGGTGCATTCATTGGATGATATTCATCATATAACAGTCATAACCTAGGCGATAGGGCACTAGCTCCAGTTCATAAATATAATGTAGGCATGCATTCCATAAATAGTCATACGTGCTTATGGAAAAAAAACTTGTATGACATCTTTTGTCCTACCCTCCCGTGGCAGCGGGCTCCATAAGGGAACTAAGGGATGTTAAGGCCTTCTTTTAATAGAGAACTGGAACAAAGCATTAACACATAGTGAATACATGAACTCCTCAAACTACGGTCATCACCGGAAAGAATCCTGATTTCTGTCACCCCTGGGTTTTAGGATCATAACATGTAATAGGTGAATATGACTTGCAAGATCAGATCTAGAACATAGATATAATGGTGAAAACATAAACGGTTCAGATCTGAAATCATGGCACTCGGGCCCTAAGTGACAAGCATTAAGCATGGCAAAGTCATAACAACATCAATCTCAGAACATAGTAGATACTAGGGATCAGGGCCTAACAAAACTAACTCGATTACATGACGAATCTCATCCAACTCCTCACCAACAAACGAGCCTACGAAGGAATTACTTAGTCCCGGTGGGGAGCATCATGGAATTGGTGATGAAGGAGGGTTGGTGATGACGAAGACCAAAGATTCCCCTCTCCTCTCCGGAGCCCCGAACGGACTCTAGATCTGCGATGAAGAATAGGAGGTGGCGGCGGCTCCGTATCATGAAATGCGATGAAACTTCGTCCTCGATTTTTCCCTCCGAAAATAGGATTTTATAGCATCAGAATTAGGATCAGGGGGCCACTAGTTGGGCACAAGCCACCAAGGCGCGCCTGGAGGGGGTGGCGCGCCCTGGTGTACCGTGCTCATCCAGGGCACCCCTTCGGTGGTTCTTGGTCCCATCATTTTTATTTATTCTGAAATAAATCTCCAAAAAGTTTCATTCCAATTCGAGAACTTTTATTTCTGCATAAAAACAACATCATGGTAGTTCTGCTGAAAACAGCGTCAATCCGGGTTAGTTTCATTCAAATCATGCAAATTAGTGTCCAAAACAAGAGCAAAAACGTTAGGAAAAGTAGATACGACTGAGACGTATCACAGATCCCCCCGCCACATGGTGGACAGGGATCCCTCCGTATTACAAGCTAGTAAATGAGCCACTATATTACTTTCCCTAGGACAATGAAATGAAATACTAAACGCGAATGCTATATCTCACAAAATCATTAATTAAAGGTACATGTTGCAAAGGTCACTTCCACCTACCAGCTTGGGACAAGTGACGCACTTCAACAAACTTTTTTTCACGAGGAAAGTAAAAAATCGAAAGGAAAAAAACCGAGATGGAAGCATGTTTTTTTTCCTTTCCAAGAGGCTCGACGAAGCAAATATGTGCCTCTACGAGAAGCAAATTTGTGCCTCTTGCGCGAACGGGGCATAGTTGTGCCTCTCGTCGAAGCAAACCTACGTTTCCACGAGAAGCAAATCTGGAAAATTTGTGCCTCTCACGAGAGCAAATCTGTGTCTCCTTGGAAAGCAAAAAGTACACGCGGAAACAAACATGTGCCTCCACGAGAAGTAAATTTGTGCCTCTTGTGGAAGACAAAAAATGTGTTTTTTCCTTTCTGTGTGGTACAATTGTGCCTCCATGAGAAGCAAATTTGTGCCTCTCACTGAAGAAAAAAAATATGTGTTTTTTGATAAAAAAACAACTTTTTAATAAAATCTCGAGATAACCGGGCAAAAACCAACAAAAACCATCTAAAGTCCTAAAACACGTAAAAAAATCCCGAGGAAGCGCACAACATCTGTGTGTGGCCCACAAAACGTGACCCTTAAGGGGCTCCCGCAAGGGGTACCACAGTTAATTGCTCTCTATATCTCGGCAGATTCTATTTGGCACATGGGTCGTTGCCAAGCCATCGCACGCGCACCACCACTTTGCGCAGCACAGGATTGGGCTGGCCCAGTTAGCCATTTCCGGTTTTGGGAAGGTTATAGAGCTCCTTGTATGAATGTTGGAAAAGCCACCGTCGGACATGATACATTGCCCTTTGTTTTCAAAATTAAGGGCTTCATTTTTGGACTTTTCCAATTTTTTGTACATTAATCAAATTTGCTTCTTGTTCTATCTCAGAGTATCCATTTATTCGATACTCAACAACTTCTAGTTTTCATATTTAATTGTTTTCTCAAACCGCTTTAGTTTAAAAAAAATCAAAACCTTTCCATACCAGATTTTTCTTTTCTTTTTCTTGTTTTTACTTTCATTTTTATATCATTTTCTCTTTACCTTTTCCATTCTCTTTAAAAAAAATCTATTTTCCCTTTTACTTTCTTGGTTCTTTATTTTCCACCTTTTTATTTACAAATAGAAACATTTCCTGAAATCTGGTAAAATTTGATTCAACTAGGTGATTTTATAAATTCGAACATTCTTTCAAATAAGTGTACATTTTATGAAATTCAAATTTTTGTTCATCAAATTCAAAAAATGTTTTGAAATACAAAATTTCTTCATCAATTTCATATAATTGTTCGTTCAATTTAAAATTTGTTCATAACTTTCAAAAAAATTTCATTGAATTTAAAATTTGCTCACGAAATACAAAATTTGTCCATCAAAACTCAAACTATATTCACCCAAAATTCAAATTTTGATCTTAAAGTTAAAAAAATGTTCCAAAATTCAATACAAAAAAAATTCAAAAATGTACATTTTTATGAAATTGTCAATATTTATAGATTAGTGAACTTTTTTTGAAATCCCTGTACATTTTTTGCATTTAATAATTTTTTGCCGTTCTATTTTTTTTTCAAAATTCCAAACTTTATAAAGAAGCAAACAAGAAAAAAAACATCAAAACAAAATGAAAAAATGGGGAACCCCATCCCGCACCTGGGCCGAAGGGGGTCAGAGCAATGGGAATAAGTATTGCGCCTGATACCAGAATAGATCAATAGAAAGGTGGCTCGTGATTTACATATGAAGCCAAACGCGAGGAACAGTTTTTGGAAAGCAGGGATGTACAGGAGATTTAGGTTTCGATCATGTAGAACTGTGAGTTATGGGCCCACCATTTGGCTTGAAGCAGGAAGGCACTAACATGGTCCCAGGTGGCGCGTGGGAGCGAGGGGGGAATGGCGATGCCCGTTTACAAACGGGCGCCTACAGCGCCCCGAGTGGGCCGGCCCATCTAGAGTTTCTTTTCCCTTTGTATTAATCCAAAAAAATACAAGCGCACTGACGAGGAATCGAACACGCGAATTACAACACCAAGACAGGCTCGTGTAACCATCCCGACCAGCCAGTAGGATCTCGTAACGTTAAACCTTTTGCCTCCTATATTCTTTACTTTTCCCTTTTCCCTTTTTCTTTTTTTTGTTTTCCTTTTTTGTTATTTGTTTTTTTTCCTGGTTCGATGAGTTTGTTCCTCAAATATGTGAACTTTTTCTTCATATTGATGAACTTTTTTTTAATTCCATGAAGTTTTTTCAAATCGATGAACCATTTTTCAAATTCTTGCACATTTTTCCTAAATCGATGAACTTTTTCAATTTCTACATTTTTTTCCAAAATCGATGAACATTTTTCAGAGTTGAAGAACTTTCTTTTCAAATGGATGAACTTTTTTCCAATTTTTTTTTTCATAATCGATGAACTTTTTCCAAAAACAATGAACCTTTTATTAAATTTTTGAACGTTTTTCAGAATTGATGAACTTTTTTTTCAAATGGATGAACTTTTTTTGAAAATTGAGGAACTTTTTCAAAATCAATGAACCTTTTTTTTCCAAATTTTGAGGAACTTTTTGAAAATCATTCAGCTTTTTCAACTTTTTAGAATGCTGGTAAAGTTTTTATTGCAAAACTGTGATTAAAATAAGATTTCACTTTTTCAAATGGTTTATATGGGTACAAAATACGTATATGTTACTGTTGTACTAATAGAAGCATTAAGTAGCGTTGTTTTCGGATTCTGTACGACAGAGCGGTGTTGGCGTAGTGGTTGTTCTGCTGAGACTACCACAGAGCTCCCGGGGGGAATCCCCTGGGAAATTGCCATTTGTCGCTAGTTGCGACAAGTAGTCGACGCGACGCATAGGGGCAGATCAACAAGCTTTAGGATGGGCCGGCCCGTGCAAACCATTGTGCGAATCCGGTTTTTGGAACCTTCTAGGTGGTTCCCAGCCGTTTTTTATTTATTTTGGGAACCTTCTAGGAGGTTCCTGAACCGGTTTTTCTATTTCCCCCTTTTTATATTTTTTTATTTTCTTCTCGATTTCTTTTTCTTTTTCATTCAATTTTTTTCCTTTTTCTGTTTTCTTTTTTCTTTGCTCTTTCGTTTTTTCTGTTTTCATGTTTCTTTTGTTTGAGAATTTCAAATATTTATTCACAATTTTATAACATGTTCTTGTTTTCAAGATTTGCTCTCAATTTCATAGGATGTTCCTGTTTTCAAAATTTGTTCACAATTTCAAAAAATGATTGAGTTTAAAAAGTCTTTTGACAATTTCAAAAAAGTCCTTGTTTTATATTTTGTTCGCAATTTCAAAAAATGTTCGTATTTTTAAAATGTTCAGTGAATTCAAAAAAAATGTTCCCGTTTTCAAATATTTGTTACGTACAGGTTTTCAGAAAATGTTCTGGAATTTCATAAAATGTTCCTGTTTTCAAAATTTGTTCAGAATTTGAAATATAGTTAGTGTTTGAAAAAGTCATTCAGGAATATCTAAAAAATTTCTTGTTTTCAATTTTATTCACAATTTGAAAAAATGCTCGTGTTTTGAAAAATGTTCGGTAAATCCAAAAAAAATTTCTCGTTATGAAATATTTGGTACATTCAGTTTTGAAAAAATATTTAGGAATTTCATTAAATGTTCCTGTTTTCAAATTTTATTCACAATTTCAGTAAATGTTCGTGTTTCAAAAACTCTTTCAGGAATTTCAAAAAAGGTTCTTGTTTATTAAATTTTGTTCACAATATCAAAAAACATTCGTGTTTTAGAAAAGTTTCACTAAGTTAGAAAAATGTTCTTGTTTTATAATCTTTATTATGTTCATGTTTTAAGAAAATGTTCTCTTTATAAAAATATGTTCATAATGTCATTCATAAAATTTTTGTGTTTCAGAAAATATACATGAACATTTCGAAATTGTTCAAAATTTTCAAGAACTGTTTCTAAAATGTCACCCGGCTGCTGTTATAGAATTTCGCACTTAAATACTCATTAGCACCTTTGTGATGGAGTGGCTAGCTGGTCATCGTAGCCTACTTATTTTTGGGGGGTTTTCTCTTGTTTTATTTCCTTTTTGTTTTCATTGGTTTTTCTTTGTTTTCCTGTTATGTTTTGTCAATTTTCATCAGTTTCTTCTTTGCTCGACACATGTTTTGTCTCAGTACACATTCAACATTTTTCGTATATATTCGAAACAATTTTTATATGCATGTTTAAACTTTTCCCAATACATGATTAACATATTTGGAAACTTATATTTTTATGTCTATTTTTATTATATATGATGTGATGCCTACTTTCTGATACACCTTGTACATTTTCTCTATACATATGAAACATTATTTTTATACAAGTTCAACCTTTAAGAAATACACAACATTTTGTTAAAAATGATGTTTTGATGTCTACTTTTTTGCATACATCAAGATATTTTTATACGAATTTAACAATTGTTAAATACATGATTAACACTTTTTTCAAATACATGTTCCATGTCTACTTTGTACCATACACATTTCTAGATTTTATGTATATAACTGAGATATTTATTTTATACATGTTTTACATTTTTTAAATACATGATTAACATTTGTTTCAAAACACTTGTTTTTGCATATACTTTTAGGACTGCACAACCATTTATTTTCACACGGCACAAACATTTATTTAGATGCTAAAAACATTTTTTATAGTTGCAAAATCATTTTTTTAGATCCTATCAACATTTTGTTATAGTTGCTCCAATAATTTTTTAACGCTGCACAAACATTTATCAAACTTAAGTTCTTTTTAAAATATGTGTATTTACATTTTTTGAATATAACAAAAAGAAAAGAAAAAACTTAAAAGCAGAAACGAAATCGAGTGAACTAGTGAACGAAAAACGATCGAGCGAACAATGCCATTGGGCCACCCATTACCACGTCACTTCAGGTAAGCAAACAGTTTGTCTTGCTAGAAGCAAGACATGGCAGCGCCCACAACTCGACCCTGGCTGAGCACATGCTCGGCGGTCTCTAGCACCAAGAGCCCTCGATACAAAATCTTTTAGATAAGAAAAAATATTAAGGCTGCCCAATAAAAATCTCATCAATCAAAGATAAATCTACGCAAACCAACATGTGATTGGATGGTTAGATGGAAAGCCATATCCCAGCCACTTGTGTTCAAGTTCTAGACTCGACACCAATGCTCACATTTTGTAAATTTAGTTCAGGCGTTTCGACTATGAGGATATTGATATCCTGTGTCTACAGGAATGTAATGACTCCGTTGGATTAATGAAAGTTTTTTCATATGAAAAAGGATTGTGAAGGTGTGTGTGGCAACTTCCCCAATCACAATATGATATACATGTCCAATCTCTCGATTCTCAAAGGTGCCCATAGGGGTAAGGTGGGTGTGCAAACGTTCATAGGGGTGAGTATGTGTGTATGTTTGAGCATCTGCGTTCGTATTGTACTTTGTTAAAAGAAAAAGATAAATCAACCATGATCTCGTGAATCACAACAAATGATTTTGTGTAGTGCATGTAAAGTTGTAAGGGCATCTCCAACGCTGACCGTAAACAGACACGGTAAATCTTCATTTTTATGTCTGAACGTGGTCCACGGACATGATGCGGGATAGAGCCTTTCAACACTATTTATAAACTAATTCGGTTGGGAGGGGAGAGAGAGAGAGAGAGATAGAGAGAGAGAGTAGAGTCGGGCCATGCATGTGATGGAATATTGTGGTGTGATGTCCGGTTGGGAGGACAGAGAAGAGAGGCGAACCATTCATGTGAAGAGAGAAAAGAGAAGAGGACCATGTGGGGGCTTTTTGTTGGTCAATTGCATGTCTACACTCCTGCATAGCTGTTCCAAGTTTGTCTCAGATTTTATGGAAAACAGAGGTCCAAACTGATCTGTGGACGTTTAAGGGTCCTCACTGGACTACAAAAGTTAGCAAAAGTGGTCCGGACCATCATGGTCAAGATGTATACCAAAGATTTGAGGGTCCGTTTTAGAGATGCCCTAAGGCCAACTCTAGTCGATCCCCTATCCGGCTATAAAGGAGGATAATTTTAGTTTTGCTCCTTTATGCCGCACCTAGGCAAAGTCCTAAACGAAATAGAAGTGGATAATTTTTACTCCGCCTCCGATCTAGTGTCTATATTTACTCGGCCGCTACAACTTGGAGGAAAAATCCCCTCCCCCTATTGTCTAACCCACCTCACTAACGCGCCGCATCTACGCCGGTCCCATTCTTGCCGCCTGCCGTCGACCACCAGCGCTGCCCTGGACGCTCCGTAGGCCCCATTGCGGTCCTCGCCCACCTGGATTTGAGCCTCTTTGGTGCCGTGGACGCGTAGAATTGACAGATCTACGACTGCCACCACCACCGGATTTGACGCACTGGTCGCCGATGACTGTGCCTTTGTCATGGATTGGCCGGGTACTAAACCGATAAAAGCACAAGTACTCCCGTGGTGGTTTTGCTAATTAATGTCAACATATCTTTTGTTGGAATGATGATGTTATCTAGTATATTTCAGATAAGTTCAATAGTGGCATGGCAAGGACAGAGAGCCACCAGAACGTGCGTACACTTCCACCATTCATTTTCTGAGAGAGAGCCACCTACTCATGTGTTGAGATCAAAAGATTCCATTCCTACCATTTGAATCTTGATTTCTGGCCTTCTGCAAGTTGCTTTCCACTCAAATACTTCTTCCACCATTGTCAAATCTGTGTGAAAGAGTTGAGTGTTGGGGAGACTATCATTTGAAGCACAAGAGCAAGGAGTTCATCATCAACACATCGTCTATTACCTTTTGAAAAGTGATGTCTCCTAGATTTGTTAGGTGTCGCTTGAGAGCCTCCGACATGATGTGGAGTTGAACCAAGAAGTTTGTAAGGGTAAGGAGATCGCCTACTTCGTGAAGATCTACCCGTGTGAGGCAAGTCCTTCATGGACGATGGCCATGGTGGGATAGACAAGGTTACTTGTTTGTGGATCCTAATTATGGGTGGAGCCCCAGTGGACTCGCAGAGCTATTACCCTTCGTGGGTTGAAATCTCCATCAATGTGGTTGTACGATCGCACCACCTATTGGAACCACGCCAAAAATCTTTGCGTCTCCATTGTGTTTGTACACTCCATTTCCCATCCCCTTTACATTCTTGCAATTGCATGCTTTACTCTTTCCCCTTCTTGTACTCTTGTCATGCTTGTGTAGAATGTATTGTGTGCCCTTTAACAATGTGCTAAACTCAAACTTAACTTGAAAATTGTAGAAACAACTGAAGGAAATACCTAGAGTCAATAATAAAGTTTTTATTTTATATTTCTTTATTCATGATAAAGGTTTATTATTCATGCTAGAATTGTATTGATCAGAAACCTTAATACATGTGTGAATACATAAACAAACTACGTGTCCCTAGTGATCCTCTACTAGACTAGCTCGTTGATCAAAGATGGTTAAGGTTTCCGAACCATGGACACGAGTTGTCATTTGATAATGGGATCACATCAATAGGAGAATGATGTAATGGACAAGACCCATTCGTTAGCTTAGTATAATAATCGTTTAGTTTTATTGCTATTGCTTTCTTCATGTCAAATACATATTCCTTCGACTATGAGATTATACAACTCCCGGATACCGGAGGAATGCCTTGTGTGCTATCAAATGTCACAAAGTAACTGGGTGATTATAAAGATTCTCTATGATGTCTACTATGCAACCTTCTCCTTGTAGACGTTGTTGGGCCTCCAAGTGCAGAGGTTTGTAGGACAGTAGCAAATTTCCCTCAAGTGGATGACCTAAGGTTTATCAATCCGTGGGAGGCATAGGATGAAGATGGTCTCTCTCAAACAACCCCACAACCAAATAAAAAAGAGTCTCTTGTGTCCCCAACACACCCAATACAATGGCAAATTGTATAGGTGCACTAGTTCGGCGAAGAGATGGTGATACAAGTGCAATATGGATGATAGATATAGGTTTTTGTAATCTGAAATTATAAAAAAAGCAAGGTAACTAATGATAAAAGTGAGCACAAACAGTATTTCAATGCTAGGAAACAAGGCCTAGGGTTAATACTTTCACTAGTGCAAGTTCTCTCAACAATAATAACATAACGAGATCATATAACTATCCCTCAACATGCAACAAAGAGTCACTCCAAAGTCACTAATAGCGGAGAACAAACGAAGAGATTATTGTAGGATACGAAACCATCTCAAAGTTATCCTTTCTGATCGATCTATTCAAGAGTCCGTAGTAAAATAACATGAAGCTATTCTTTCCGTTCGATCTATCATAGAGTTCATACTAGAATAACACCTTAAGACACAAATCAACCAAAACCCTAATGTCACCTTGATATTCCAATGTCACCTCAAGTATCCGTGGGTATGATTATACGATATGCATCACACAATCTCAGATTCATCTATTCAACCAACACAAAGTACTTCAAAGAGTGCCCCAAAGTTTCTACCGGAGAGTCAAGACGAAAACGTGTGCCAACCCCTATGCATAAGTTCATTGAACCCACAAGTTGATCACCAAAACATACATCAAGTAGATCAAGTGAATATCCCATTTTCACTACAGATAAACATGGCAAGACATACATCAAGTGTTCTCAAATCCTTAAAGACTCAATCCGACAAGACTACTTCAAGGGGAAAACTCAATTCATCACAAGAGAGTAGAGGGGGAGAAACATCATAAGATCCAACTATAAAAGCAAAGCTCGCGATACATCAAGATCATATCACCTCAAGAACACGAGAGAGAGAGAGAGAGATCAAACACATAGCTACTGGTACATACCCTCAGCCCCGAGGATGAACTACTCCCTCCTCGTCATAGGGATCACCGGGATGATGAAGATGACCACCAGTGAGGGATCCCCCCTCCGGCAGGGTGCTGAAACAGGGCCCCGATTGGTTTTTGGTGGCTACATAGGCTTGCGGCGGCGGAACTCCCGATCTATTGTGCTCCCCGATGTGTTTAGGGTATATGGACATATATAGGTGAAAGAAGTTAGTGAGGGGAGCCACGAGGGGCCCACGAGGGTGGGGCGCACCCATAGGGTAGGGCACGCTCCTGAACCTCGTGGCCACTTCTAAGTGTCCCAAACGTCTACTCCAAGTCTCCTGGATTGCTTCCGTTCCAAAAATAACTCTCCCAAAGGTTTCATTCCGTTTGGACTCTGTTTGATATTCCTTTTCTTCGAAACACTGAAATAGGCAAAAAATAGCAATATGGGTTGGGCCTCCGGTTAATAGGTTAGTCCTAAAAATAATATAAAAGTGTATAGTAAAGCCCATAAACATCAAAAACAGGTAATATAATAGCATGGAACAATCAAAAATTATAGATATGTTGGAGACGTATCAAGCATCCCCAAGCTTAATTCCTGCTCGTCCTCGAGTAGGTAAATGATAAAAACAGAATTTTTGATGTGGAATGCTACCTAGCATATTTCTCAATGTAATTTTCTTTATTGTGGCATGAATGTTTAGATCCAAATGATTCAAGATAAAAGTTCATATTGACATAAAAATAGTAATACTTCAAGCATACTAACAAAGCAATTATGTCTTCTCAAAATAGCATGGCCAAAGAAAGTTCATCCCTACAAAATCATATAGTTTGGCTATGCTCCATGTTCGTCACACAAAATATCCAAATCATGCACAACCCCAGTTTCAGCCAAGTAATTGTTTCATGCTTTAGCCTTTTCAAACTTTTTCAACTTTCACGCAATACATGAGTGTGAGCCATGGATATAGCACTATGGATGGAATAGAATATGATGATGGAGGTTGTGTGGAGAAGACAAAAAAAGAGAAAGTATCACATTGACGAGGCTAATCAACGGGCTATGGAGATGCCCATCAATTGATGTCAACATGAGTAGTAGGGATTGCGATGCAACGGATGCACTAGAGCTATAAATGTATGAAAGCTCAACAAAGAAACTAAGTGGATGTGCATCAAACTTGCTTGCTCACGAAGACCTAGGGCATTTTGAGGAAGCCCATCGTTGGAATATACAAGCCAAGTTATATAATGAAAAATTCCCACTAGTATATGAAAGTGACAACATAGGAGACTCTCTGTCATGAAGAACATGGTGCTACTTTGAAGCACAATTGTGGAAAAAGATAGTAACATTGTCCCCCCTTTTTTTGGGCCTTTCTCTTCTTTTTTTGGCCTTTCTTTTTTTCCTTTTTTTATTTGGCCTTTCCTTTTTTTATTAAGGGACAATGCTCTAATAATGATGATCATCACACTTCTATTTATTTACAACTCATGGATTACAACTCGATACTAGAACAAGATATGACTCTATATGAATGCCTCCGGCGGTGTACCGGGATATGCAATGAATCAAGAGTGACATGTATGAAAAATTATGCATGGTGGCTTTGCCACAAATACTATGTCAACTACATGATCATGCAAAAGCAATATGACAATGATGGAGCGTGTCATAATAAATGGAACGGTGGAAAGTTGCATGGCAATATATCTCGGAATGGCTATGGAAATGCCATAATAGGTAGGTATGGTGGGTGTTTTGAGGAAGATATAAGGAGGTTTATGTGTGATAGAGCGTATCTTATCACAGGGTTTGGATGCACCGGCGAAGTTTGCACCAACTCTCAAGGTGAGAAAGGGCAATGCACGGTACCGTAGAGGCTAGCAATGATGGAAGGGTAAGAGTGCGTATAATCCATGGACTCACATTAGTCATAAAGAACTCACATACTTATTGCAAAAATCTACAAGTCATAAAAAGCAAGCACTACACTCATGCTCCTAGGGGAAGCGCTGGTAAGAGTTAACCATCGCGCGATCCCGACCTCCACAAAAGGATGACAATCAAATAAATACCTCATGCTAAAAATTTGTTACACAAATTTTACCATACGTGCATGCTACGGGACTTGCCAACTTTAACACAAGTATTTCTCAATTTCATAATTACCCAACTAGCATGACTCTAATATTACCACCTTTACATCTCAAAACAAGTATCAAGCATCAAATTGATCATAGCATCCAATTCACTTTCTATGATAGTTTTTATTATACCCAACTTGGATGCCCATCATTCTAGGACCAATTTTATAACCATAGCAAATACCATGATGTTCTAAAAGACTCTCAAAATAATATAAGTGAAACATGAGAGATCAATAATTTCTACAAAATAAAACCACCGACGTGCTCTAAAAGATATAAGTGAAGTACTAGAGCAAATGACAAAGTACTCCAAAAGATATAAGTGAAGCACATAGAGTATTCTAATAAATTCCGAATCATGTGGGTCTCTCCCAAAAGGGGTTTACAGCAAGGATGATTGTGTTAAACTAAAAAGCAAAGACTCATATCATAATAGACGCTCCAAGCAAAACACATATCATGTGGTGAATAAAAATATAGCTCCAGGTAAAGTTACCGATGAACGAAGACGAAAGAGGGGATGCCTTCCGGGGCATCCCCAAGATTAGGCTCTTGGTTGTACTTTAATATTACCTTGGGGTGCCTTGGGAATCCCCAAGCTTAGGCTCTTGCCACTCCTTATTCCATAGTCCATCGAATCTTTACCCAAAACTTGAAAACTTCACAACACAAAACTCAACAAAAAACTCGTAAGCTTCGTTAGTATAAGAAAATAAATCACCACTTAGGTACTGTTGTGAACTTATTATAAATTCATATTGGTGTAAAATCTACTGTATTCCAACTTCTCTATGGTTCATACCATCCGATACTACTCATAGATTCATCAAAATAAGCAAACAACAAATAGAAAACAGAATATGTCAAAAACAGAACAATCTGTAGTAATCTGTAACTCTCGAATACTTCTGTAACTCCAAAGAATCTACCAAATTAGGAAAACCTGAACAATTTGTGTTCCAATCCATAGCAAGAAGTATCAGATCAAAAACATGTTTATGTGAATTATCAAAACTAATTTACTGGGTGCAAAAGTTTCTGATTTTCAGCAGGATCAACACAACTATCACCGTAAGCTATCCTAAAGGTCTTACTTGGCAATTTATTGAAACAAAATCTATAAAACATGATTACTACAGTAGCATAATCATGTGAACACACAGAAACAGTAAGGGTAAATATTGGGTTGTCTCCCAACAAGCGCTTTTCTTTAATGCCTTTCTAGCTAGGCATGATGATGACAATGATGCTCACATAAAAGATAAGAATTGAAACATAACGGGAGCATCATGAAGCATATGACTGCACATTTAAGTCTAACCCACTTCCTATGCATAGGGATTTTGTGAGCAAACAACTTATGGGAACAATAATCGACTAGCATGGGAAGGCAAAACAAACATAGCTTCAAGATTTTCAACACATAGAGAGGAAACTTGATATTATTGCAATTCCTACAAGCATATGTTCCTCCCTCATAATAATGTTCAGTAGCATCATGAATGAATTCAACAATAGAACCAGCACATAAAGCATTATTTTCATGATGCACAAGCATATAAATTTTACTACTCCCCACATAAGCAAACTTCTTCTTTATGGCATACGAATCATCACAATTATCATCATAAATAACATGCATGCTTTCATCATAATAAATTTGCTCATCAAAACTTGGGGGACAAAAAATATCATCTTCATCAAACATAGCTTCCCCAAGCTTGTGGCTTTGCATATCATTAGCATCATGGATATTCAAGGAATTCATACTAAAAACATTGCAATCATGCTCATCATACAAAGATCTAGTACCAAACATTTTAATGCATTCTTCTTCTAGCAATTGAGCACAATTTTCCTTTCCATCATTCTCATGAAAGATATTAAAAAGATGAAGCGTATGAGTTAAACTCAATTCCATTTTTTAGTTTTATTTTATAAACTAAACTAGTGATAAAACAAGAAACTAAAAGATTAGATTGCAAGATCTAAAGATATACCTTCAAGCACTCACCTCCCCGGCAACGGCACCAGAAAAGAGCTTGATGTCTACTACGCAACCTTCTCCTTGTAGACATTGTTGGGCCTCCAGGTGCAGAGGTTTGTAGGACATTAGCAAATTTCCCTCAAGTGGATGACCTAAGATTTATCAATCTGTGGGAGGCGTAGGATGAAGATGGTCTCTCTCAAACAACCCTGCAACCAAATAACAAAGAGTCTCTTGTGTCCCCAACACACCCAATACAATGGCAAATTGTATAGGTGCACTAGTTCGGCGAAGAGATGATGATACAAGTGCAATATGGATGATAGATATAGGTTTTTGTAATCTGAAATTATAAAAACAGCAAGGTAACTAATGATAAAATTGAGCACAAACGGTATTGCAATGCTAGGAAACAAGGCCTAGGGTTCATACTTTCACTAGTGCAAGTTCTCTCAACAATAATAATATAACAGGATCATATAACTATCCCTCAACATGCAACAAAGAGTCACTCCAAAGTCACTAATAGCGGAGAAAAAACGAAGAGATTATTGTAGGGTACGAAACCACCTCAAAGTTATCCTTTCTGATCGATCTATTCAAGAGTCCGTAGTAAAATAACATGAAGCTATTCTTTCCGTTCGATCTATCATAGGGTTCATACTAGAATAACACCTTAAGACACAAATCAACCAAAACCCTAATGTCACCTAGATACTCCAATGTCACCTCAAGTACCCATGGCTATGATTATACGATATGCATCACACAATCTCAGATTCATCTATTCAACCAACACAAAGTACTTCAAAGAGTTCCCCCAAGTTTCTACTAGAGAGTCAAGACGAAAACGTGTGCCAACCCCTATGCATATGTTCATTGAACCCGCAAGTTCATCACCAAAACATACATCAAGTAGATCATGTCAATATCCCATTGTCACCACAAATAAGCACGGTAAGACATACATCAAGTGTTCTCAAATCCTTAAAGACTCAATCCGACAAGACAACTTCAAGGGAAAACTCAATTCATCACAAGAGAGTAGAGGGGGAGAAACATCATAAGATCCAACTATAATAGCAAAGCTCGTGATACATCAAGATCATATCACCTCAAGAACACGAGAGAGAGAGAGAGAGAGAGAGAGAGAGAGAGAGAGATCAAACACATAGCTACTGGTACATACCCTCAGCCCCGAGGGTGAACTACTCCCTCCTTGTCATGGAGATCGCCGGGATGATGAAGATGGCCACCGGTGAGGGATCCCCCCTCCGGCAGGGTGCCGGAACAGGGTCCCGATTAGTTTTTGGTGGCTACAGAGGCTTGCGGTGGCGGAACTCCTGATCTATTGTGCTCCTCGATATTTTTAGGGTATATGGACATATATAGGCGAAAGAAGTCGGTCAGGGGAGCCACGAGGGGCCCACGAGGGTGGGAGGCGCGCCTAGGGGGGTAGGGCGCGCCTCTGACCCTCGTGGCCACCTCGAAGCCTCCCTGACGTCTACTCCAAGTCTCCTGGATTGCTTCCGTTCCAAAAATAACTCTCCCAAAGGTTTCATTCCGTTTGGACTCCGTTTGATATTCCTTTTCTTCGAAACACTGAAATAGGAAAAAAAACAGCAATATGGGTCTTCGGTTAATAGGTTAGTCCCAAAAATAAAATAAAAGTGTATAATAAAGCCCGTAAACATCAAAAACAGGTAATATAATAGCATGGAACAATCAAAAATTATAGATACGTTGGAGATGTATCACTCTACAGGCATCTCCGAAGGTGTTTGTTGAGTTGGCATAGATCGAGATTAGGATTTGTCACTCCAAGTATCGGAGAGGTATCTCCGGGCCCTCTCGGTAATACACATCACAAGCTTGCAAGCAAACGGCTAAGGAGTTAGTCACGAGGTGATGTATTATAGAACGAGTAAAGAGACTTGCCGGTAATGAAATTGAACTAGGTAAGAAGATACCGATGATCAAATCTCGGGCAAGTAACATACTGATGGACAAAGGGAATTACGTATGTTGTCATAACGGTTTGACCGATAAAGATCTTTGTAGAATATGTACGATCCAATATGGGCATCCAGGTTCCGCTATTGGTTATTGACCAGAGAGGTGTCTCGGTCATGTCTACATAGTTCTTGAACCCGTAGGGTCCGCACGCTTAACATTCGATGATGATATAGTATTATATGTGTTATGTGATTAGGTAACTGAATGTTGTGTGGTGTACCGTATGAGATCACGGACATGACGAGGAGCCTCGAAATGGTCGAGAGGTAAATATTGATATATATGACGATTGTATTCGGACACCGGAAGTGTTTCGGAGGGTACCAGGTACATATCGGATCGCCGTAAGGAGTTCCTGGCACCCCGGGCAAAAGATATGGGCCTTATGGGCCAAGAGGGGAAACGCACCAGCCACAAGGGGTTAGTTCACCCCCCATATGGTTCAGCCAAGGTGGAGTAGGAAATGGGAAGGAGGAAAGGAAAGAAAGGGAATAGGATTCCCCCTCCCCCTCTTTCCTTCCCCCTCCAACAAATATGGCAGGGGGGCGCCACTTGGGAGGACCCCAAGTAGGATTCGGCCTACTTGGGGCGGCCTCCTGGATGCTCCCTCCTCCCCTACCTATATATATGTGGGAGGGGGCGCCTAGCACACCTAGACAATTGCCCAGCCGTGTGCAGCACCCCCCTCCACCGTTTACTCCCTCGGTCATATTTTGGTAGTGCTTAGGTGAAGCCCTGCGGAGATCACTTCACCATCACCGTCACCACACCGTCATGCTGACGGAACTCATCTAATACCTCGACGTCTTGCTAGATCAAGAAGGCGAGGGACGTCACCGGGCTGAACGTGTGCAGAACTTGTAGGTGCCATACGTCCGAACCTCGATCGATGGATCATGAAGAAAGTTTGACTACATCAACTGCATTGTTAAACACTTCCTCTTACGGTCTATGAGGGTACGTAGGCACGCTCTCCCCCTTCGTTGCTATGCATCTCCTAGATAGGTATTGCATGAGCATAGGATTTTTTTTGAAATTGCATGCTACGTTCCCCAACAGTGACATCATGAGCCAGGTCTATGCGTGGATGATATGCACGTGTAGAACACAACGAGTTGTGGGCGGTGATCATCATACTGCTTACCACCAATGTCTTATTTTGATTCGGTGGTATTGTTGGATGAAGCGTCCCGGACCAACCTTACATGACCACGTTCATGAGACCTGTTCCACCGATTTACATGCAACTTGTTTTGCATAAAGGTGGCTGGTGGGTGTTTCTTTCTCCTACTTTAGTTGAATCGAATTTGACTGTGGCCGGTCCTTGTAGAAGGTTAAAACAACAAACTTGATAAATTACGATTGTGGTTTCTGCCGTAGGTAAGAATGGTTCTTACTAGAAGCCCTTAGCTGCCACGTAAAACTTGCAACAACAAAGTAGAGGACGTCTAAGTTTTTTTGCAGGGCATGATGTGATGTAATATGGTCAAGACATGATGTGATATACGTTATTGTATGAGATGATCATGTTTTTTAATCTATTGGCAACCGGCCTTATGGTTGTCTCTTTATTGTATAAAATGCATACGCACTGTAATTGCTTTACTTTATCGCTATGAGTTAGCAATAGTCGTAGAAGCAATAGTTGGCTAGATGACCACGACGCAATGATGGAGATCAAGGTGTCGAGCCGCTGACGATGGAGATCATAACGATGCTTTGGAGATGGAGATCAAAAGCACAAGATGATGATGGCCATATCATGTCACATATTTTTGGTTGCATGTGATGTTTATCCTTTATGCATCTTATTTTGCTTAGAACGACGATATCATTATAAGATGATCCCTTCACTAAATTTCAAGATAAAAGTATTCTCCCTGAGTATGCACCGTTGCTATAGTTCATTGTTTCGAGACGTCACGTGATGATCGGGTGTGATAGACTCTACGTTCACATACAATGGGTGTAAGCCAGATTTACACATGCGGAATACTTGGGTTAAACTTGACGAGCCTAGCATGTATAGACATGGCCTCGAAACACTGGAGATCGAAAGATCGAACATGAATCATATAGTAGATATGGTCAGCATAGAGATGTTCACCATTGATGACTACCCCATCTCACGTGATGATCGGACATGAGTTAGTTGATTTGGATCACGTATCACTTAGATGACTTAAGGGATGTCTATTTAAGTGGGAGTTCTTAAGTAATTTTATTAATTAAACTTAATTTATCATGAACTTAGTCCTGATAGTATTTGCATATCTATGTTGTAGATCAATGGCCCATGCTACCCTTCCCCTGAATTTTAACGCGTTCCTAGAGAAAGCTAAGTTGAAAGCTGATGGTAGCAACTACACGGACTGGGTCCATAACTTGAGGATTATCCTTATTGCTGCACAGAAGAATTATGTCCTTGATGCACCACTAGGTGATGCACCTGCTGCAGGAGCTAAAGCAGATGTTATGAACATCTGGTAAGCTCGATCTGATGACTACTCGATAGTTCAGTGTGCCATGCTTTACGACCTAGAACTGGGACTTCAAAGACACTTTGAATGTCATGGAGCATATGAGATGTTCCAGGAATTGAAGTTAATATTTCAAGCAAATGTCCGGGTTGAGAGATATGAAGTCTCCAACAAGTTCTATAGCTGCAAGATGCAAGAGAAGAGTTCTGTCAGTGAACACATACTCAAAATGTTTGGGTATTATAATCACCTGACTCAGCTGGGAGTTGATCTTCCAATTGATTGTGTTATTGACAGAGTTCTTCAATCACTACCACCAAGCTATAAAGGCTTCGTGATGAACTATAATATGCAAGGGATGGACAAAACAATTCCCAAGCTCTTCGCAATGATTAAGGCCGCGGAGGTAGAAATCAAGATGGAGCATCAAGTGTTAATGGTTAACAAAACCACTAGTTTCAAGAAAAAGGGCAAGGGAAAGGAAAGGAACTTCAAGAAGAATGGAAAGCAAGTTTCCACTCCCGGGAAGAAACCCAAAGCTGGACCCAAGCCTGAAACTGAGTGCTTCTATTGCAAAGGGACTGGTCACTGGAAGCAGAATTGCCCCAAGTATTTGGCGGATAAGACAGATGGCAAAGTGAACAAAGGTATATATGATATACATGTTATTAATGTGTACCTTAATAATGCTCGTACTAGTGCCTGGGTATTTGATACTGGTTCCGTTGCTCATATTTGTAACTTGAAACAGGAGCTATAGATTAAACAAAGATTGGCTAAGGACGAGGTGATGATGCGCGCCTGGAATGGTTCCAAGGTCGATGTGATCGCCGTCGCCACACTACCTCTACATCTACCTTCGGGGTTAGTTTTAGACCTGAATAATTGTTATTTGGTGCCAGCGTTGAGCATGAACATTATATCTGGATCTTGTTTAGTGCGAGATGGTTATTCATTTAAATCATAGAATAATGGTTGTTCTATTTATATGAATAATATCTTTTATGGTCATGAACCCTTGAAGAGTGGTCTGTTTTTGTTGAATCTCGATTGTAGTGATACACATATACATAATATTCAAGCCAAAATATGCAAAGTTGATAATGATAGTGCAACACATTTGTGGCACTGTCGTTTAGGTCATATTGGTGTAAAACACATGAAGAAACTCCATGCTGATGGGCTTTTGGAATCACTTGATTATGAATCATTTGATACTTGCGAACCATACCTCATGGGCAAGATGACTAAAACTCTGTTCTCCGGAACAATGGAGCAAGCCAATGACTTATTGGAAATAATACGTACCGATGTATATGGTCCGATGAGTGTTGAGGCACGCGGCGGGTATCATTATTTTCTGACCTTCACAAATGATTTAAGCAGATACGGGTATATCTACTTAATGAAACACAAGTCTAAAACATTTGAAAAGCTCAAAGAATTTCAGAGTGAAGTGGAGAATCATCGTAACAAGGAAATAAAGTTTCTACGATTTGGTAGCAGAGGAGAATGGTTGAGTTACGAGTTTGGCCTTCATTTAAAACAATGTGGAATAGTTTCACAACTCACGCCACCTGGAACACTACAGCGTAATGGTGTGTCCGAACGTTGTAACCGTACTTTATTAGACATGGTACAATCTATGATGTCTCTTACCGATTTACCACTATCATTTTGGGGTTATGCATTAGAGACAGCTGCATTCACGTTAAATAGAGCACCGTCTAAATCTGTTGAGACGACACCGTATGTACTATGGTTTGGCAAGAAACCTAAGCTGTCGTTTCTTAAAGTTTGGGGTTGCGACACTTATGTCAAAAGGCTTCAGCCTGATAAGCTCGAACCCAAATCGGAGAAGTGCGTCTTCATAGGATACCCTAAGGAAACAATTGGGTACACCTTCTACCACAGATCCGAAGGCAAGATCTTTGTTGCCAAGAATGGAACCTTTCTAGAGGATTTTCTCTCGAAAGAAGTGAGTGGGAGGAAAGTAGAACTTGATGAGGTAATTGTACCTTCTCTCAGTTTGAAAAGTAGCACATCAGAGAAATCCATTTCTGTGATGCCTACACCAACTAGAGAGGAAGTTAATGATGATGATCATGAAACTTTAGATCAAGTTACTACTGGACCTCGCAAGTCGAACATAGCACGTTAAAAACCAGAGTGGTACGGTATCCTGTCCTGGAAGTCATGTTACTAGACCATGGCGAACCTACAAATTATGAAGAAGCTATGATGAGCCCAGATTCCGACAAATGGCTTGAGGCCATGAAACCTAAGATAGGATCCATGTATCAGAACAAAGTATGGACTTTGGTGGACTTGCCCGATGATCGGCAAGCCATAGATAAATAGATCTTCAAGAAGAAGACTAACGCTGATGGTAATGTTACTATCTACAAAGCTCGACTTGTCGCAAAAGGTTTTTGAAAAGTTCAAGGGGTTGACTACGATGAGACCTTCTCACCCGTAGTGATGCTTAAGTCCGTCTGAATCATGTTAGCAATTGCCGCATTTTTATTATGAAATCTGGCAAATGGACGTCAAAACTGCATCCCTCAAGGGATTTCTTAAAGAAGAGTTGTATATGATGCAACCAGAAGGTTTTGTCGACCCTAAAAGTGCTAACAAAGTTTGCAAGCTCTAGTGATCCATCTATGGACTAGTGCAAGCATCTCAGAGTTGGAATATACGCTTTGATGAGGTGATCAAAGCATATGGTTTCATACAGACTTTCAGTGAAGCCTGTATTTACAAGAAAGTGAGTGGGTGCTCTGTAGCATTTCTGATATTATATGTAGATGACATATTGTTGATCGGAAATGATATAGAATTTATGGATAGCATAAAAGGATACTTGAATAAGAGTTTTTCAATGAAAGACCTCGGTGAAGCTGCTGATATATTGGGCATCAAGACCTATAGTTATAGATCAAGACGCTTAATAGGAATTTCACAAAGCACATACCTTGACAAAGTTTTGAAGAAATTCAAAATGGATCAGTCAAAGAAAGGGTTCTTGCTTGTGTTACAAGGTGTGAAGTTGAGTCAGACTCAAAGCCCGACCACTATAGAAGATAGAGAGAAAATGAAATTCATTCCCTATGCCTCAGCGATAGGTTCTATCATATATGCTATGCTGTCTACTAGACCTGATGTGTGCCTTGCCATAAGTCTGGCAGGGAGGTACCAAAGTAATCCATGATTGGATCACTGGACAGTGGTCAAGAACATCCTGAAGTACCTAAAAAGGACCAAGCATATGTTTCTCGTTTATGAGGTGACAAAGAGCTCGTCGTAAATAGTCACGTTGATGCTAGCTTTGATAGTGATCCGGATAACTCTAAGTCACGAACCGGATACATATTTATATTGAATGGTGGAGCTGTCAGTTGGTGTAGTTCCAAGCAGAGCATCATGGCGGGATCTACGTGTGAAGCAAAGTACATAGCTGCTTCAAAAGCAACAAATGAAGGAGTCTGGATGAAGGAGTTCATATCCAATCTGGGTGTAATACCTAGTGCATTGGGTCCAATGAAAATCTTTTGTGACAACACTGGAGCAGTTGCCTTGGTGAAGGAATCCAGGTTTCACAAAAGAACCAAACACATCAAGAGATGCTTCAACTCCATTCGTGAACAAGTCAAGGATGGAGACAGAGATTTGCAAGATACATACGGATCTGAATGTGGCAGACCCATCGACTAAGCCTCTTTCACGAGCAAAACATGATCAACACCAAGACTCAATTGGTGTTAGATTCATTAAAATGTAATCTAGATTATTGACTCTAGTGCAAGTGGGAGACTGAAGGAAATATGCCCCAGAGGCAATATAAAGTTGTTATCTTATATTTACTTATTCATGATAAAGGTTTATTATTCATGCCAGAATTGTATTGATCGGAAACCTTAATACATGTGTGAATACATAAACAAACTACGTGTCCCTAGTGAGCCTCTACAAGACTAGCTCGTTGATCAAAGATGGCTAAGGTTTACTAACCATGGACATGAATTTTCATTTGATAACGGTATCACATCATTAGGAGAATGATGTGATGGACAAGACCCATTCGTTAGCTTGGCATACTGATCATTAAGTTTTATTGCCATTGCTTTCTTCATGTCAAATACATATTCCTTCGACTTGAGAATATGCAACTCCCGGATACTGGAGGGATGCCTTGTGTGCTATCAAACGTCACAACGTAACTGGGTGATTATAAATATGCTCTACAGGTATCTTCGAAGTTGTTTGTTGAGTTGGCACAAGATCGAGATTAGGATTTGTCATTCCAAGTATCGAAGATGTATCTCTGGGCCCTCTCGGTAATACATATCACAAGCTTGCAAGCAAACAATTAAGGAGTTAGTCACGAGGTGATGCATTACAGAACGAGTAAAGAGACTTGACGGTAACAAGATTGAACTAGGTATGAAGATACCGATGATTGAATCTCGGGCAAGTAACATACCGATGGACAAAGGGAATTACGTATGTTGTCATAACAGTTCAACCGATAAAGATCTTCTTAGAATATGTAGGAGCCAATATGGGCATCCAGGTTCCTTTATTGGTTATTGACCGGAAGGTGTCTCGGTCATGTCTACATAGTTCTCGAACCCGTAGGGTCTGCACGCTTAACGTTCGATGGCGATATAATATTGTATGAGTTATGTGATTTGGTGACCAAATGTTGTCCGGAGTCCCGGATGAGATCACAGACATGACGAGGAGTCTCTGAATGGTCGAGAGGAAAATATTGATATACAGGACGATCATATTTGGACACTGCGAGTGTTCCGGATGGTACCGGGTACATATCGGATCACCGGAAGGGGTTCCGGGCACCCCCGGCAAAAGATATGCACCTTATGGGCCAAGAGGGGAAACGCACCAGCAACAAGGGGCTGGTGCGCCCCCCATATGGGCCGGCCAAGGTGGAGAAGGAAAGGGGAAGGAGTAAAGGAAAGAAACAGAATAGGACCCCCCCCTTCCCCCTCTTTCCTTCCCACTCCGACAAATATGGCAGGGGGGCGCCACTTGGGAGGACCCTGATACATCTCCGTCGTATCTACTTTTCCTAACGCATTTCCTCTTGTTTTGGACTCTAATTTGCATGATTTGAATGAAACTACCCCGGACTGACGTTGTTTTTAGCAGAACTACCATGGTGTTGTTTTTGCATAGAAATAAAAGTTCTCGGAATGGAACGAAACTTTGCAAGGATTTCTTGTACAATAAAAGAGAATTTTTGGAGCCAAGAACCTCCAAAGGGGGGCACCTGGGTGGGCACAACCCACCAGGGCATGCCAACCCCTCCAGGCGCGCCTAGGTGGGTTGTCTACACCAGGTGGCCCCACAGACCCTGAAACCGACGCTATAAAATCCTATTTTTACAGAAAAAAATCAGGAAGAAAGAATTATCGCATTTCATGAGATGGAGCCGCCGCCGTGTCCTATTCTTCATCGGGAGGCCAGATCTGGAGTCCGTTTAGGGCTCCGGAGAGGGGGATCTTCGATCTTCGTCATCACCGACACTTCTCCATCGCCAATTCGATCATGCTCCCCAACGGGAGTGAGTAACTCCTTCGTAGGCTCGCTAGTCGGTGAGGAGTTGGATGAGATTCATCATGTAATCGAGTTAGTTTTGTTTGGGCTTGGTCCCTAGTATCCATTATGTTCTGAGATTGATGTTGCTATGACTTTTCCATGCTTAGTGCTTGTCACTTTGGGCCCGGGTGCATGATTTCAGATCTGAACCGTTTATGTTATCACCATTATATTCATGTTCTAGATCCGATCTTGCAAGCTATAGTCACCTACTATGTGTTATGATCCGGCAACCCCGGAGTGACAATAGTCGGGACCACTCCCGGTGATGACCGTAGTTTGAGGAGTTCATGTATTCATCGTGTGCTAATGCTTTGTTCTAGTTCTCTATTAAAAGGAGACCTTAATATCCCTTAGTTTCCAATAGGACCCCGCTGCCACGGGAGGGTAGGACAAAAGATGTCATGCAAGTTCTTTCCATAAGCACGTATGACTATTTACGAAATACATGCCTACATTATATTTATGAACTGGAGCTAGTGTTGTATCGGCCTAGGTTATGACTGTCTCATGATGAATATCATCCAACGAATCGCCGATCCAATGCCTACGGTTGTCCTACATATCGTTCTTGGTAGTTACTATTGCTACTATCACTATTGCACTTGCTACAAAATCACTGCTATCACTGTTGTCGTCACTGTTACTGCTACTATTGTTGTTGCTACTACTATCAAAACTATCATACTACTCTGCTACTGATCACTTTGCTGCAGATAATTAATCTCCAGGTGTGGTTGAATTGACAACTCAGCTGCTAATACTTGCAAATATTCTTTGGCTCTCCTTGTGTCAAATCTATAAATTTGGGTTGAATACTCTACCCTCAAAAACTATTCGGTCCCATATACTTGTTGGTTATCAAGACCTTTTTCTGGCGCTGTTGCTGGGAAGTATAGCTATGTTTGTTGATTCACTTTGGATTATTATCAAATTATCACTATGAAGAATCTGAAGGATGCTAAGACTAAGATTTTTCCCTCTAAGATGAGGGGAGGTAAGGAACTGCCATCCATCTCCGCTTTAGATTCACATGTTGTTATAAGTAAACTTGCAACAACACCACATGCTATTAATTCTGATATGTCACAAGTTGTTGATGATGCTACTTTTTCTATGAATGCTACTCATGATGATGCTAGTACCTTGCTTGATGGTGATGTGCCACCAGGTGAATTTCTTGATGAACAAATAGCTAGAGTAAGACAACATGATATTGTTGAAATTGATGATGAGTTTGAAACTAAAAATCTTGAAACAATTATTAGAACTAGCCCTCCTAGCTATGAATTGCCAAAGGTACCGGAAGGTTATGCTATGAGTGAGGAGGCAACTAAGGATATTCTTGCTATTAAGGATAGAGATGATCTAGAAAAATTATTATGCAAGTATAATGAAAGATTTTTGAATGCTAAAATGAAATGTGATCCTAAGTTTTCTACTTCACCTATCTTTATTGATGATAAGGATTATGAATTACGTTGACCTAGAGTTAATTACTTTGGTTGAATCTGATCCTTTCCATGGTTATGAAACTGTAACTGTTGGGGCACATCTTACTAAGTTTAATGACACAGCCGCTCTTTTTGCTCATGATGAGAAGATTCGCCATTGCTATATCGTCAGATTATTTCCATTCTCATTAAAGGGTGATGATAAAGCTTGGTACAATACTCTTGATCCTGATTGTGTGCGTAGTCCCTAGGATATGATTTATTACTTCTCTGAAAAATATTTCCCTGCTCAAGAAACAAGCTGCCTTGCAGGAAATATTTAACTTTGTGCATATTGAAGAAGAGAGTCTCCCACAAGCTTGGGGGAGGATTCTCCAATTTCTTAATGCTTTGCCTGATCATCCTCTTAATAAAAATGAAATACTTGATATCTTCTATAATGGACTAACCATTGCTTCTAGGGATTTCCTAGATAGTTATGTTGGTTGTGTTTTCAGGGAACAAACTATTGAGCAAGCTGAAGAATTATTGAATAACATATTGAAAATTCATGATGATTGGACTCGTCCTGCGACACCGCTTAAACCCACTCCAAAGAAGAGGGGTATCTTATATCTCAGTCCTGAAGATATGCAAGAGGCAAAGAAATCTATGAAGGAAAAATGTATTAAAGAAGAGGATGTTAAAAATTTACCTCCTATTGAAGAGATACATGGGCTTAATACACCACCACCACCTAAGGTGGTAGAGGTAAATTCTTTAGTGACATTCAATGATAGTGATAATCCTAATAATAAACATCCTAGTCAATGCCTTTATGAGTTTGATAATTACATTAGAAAGCAAGATCACTTCAATGCAAATGTTATGAAACAATTGAAATACAACTTTGATATGATTGCTCGCTTAAGTGACTTATTATTTAGAATCTCAAATGATGTTAGAGGTGTAGGAAAGCATGCCTCTATGATTCAAACTCAATTAGAACAAGTTGCTAAATCTCAAAGAGAGTTATTTGATGAAATGAACAATAATATAAGTGACTTTGCTATTAGAGTAGCTACTAGAGGAGGAAAAATGACTCAGGAACCACTTATCCTGAAGGACACCCAAAGAGAATTGAACAAGACTCTCAAAGAATTAACACTGATGCACCTAGTCCTTCTAAAAAGAAAAAGAAGAAGAAAAATAATAGGACTTTGCCTGCCTTTAGTGAACCTGAAGTAGAAAAATCTCCTGATAATGATAATGAAGTTTCTATCTTTGATGCTGAAACTCAATCTGGTAGTGAACACTCGCCTTCTGATAATGAAAAACATAATGATGAGGTTCACGAAGACACTCAACCAAATAATAGAGAACAAAACAATGATGTTGAGATTGAACCAGAAACCTATGTCCTTTCCACCTAAGTCAACTAAAAATAAAGATGATGAAAATTTTGAACGCTTTGCTGAAATGCTGAGGCCAGTCTTTTTGCGAACTCGCTTGACTGATATCTTAAAAATGCATCCCTATGCAAAGTGCATGAAAGACATCATCACTAATAAGAGAAAAATGCCGGAAGCTGAAATCTCCAAGATGCTTGCTAACTATACTTTTAAAGATGGGGTACCTAAAAAACTTGGAGATCCGGGAATACCAACTATACCTTGCTCCGTTAAAAGAAATTATGTGAAAACTGCTTTATGTGATTTGGGAGCTGGTGTTAGTGTTATGGCTTTCTCTTTATACAAAATACTTGATTTGAATAAACTCACACCTACTAAAATATCTTTGAAAATGGGTGACAAATCAACTGCCATATCTATCGGTATTTGTGAAGATGTGCCCGTTGTTGTTCTTGCTAATGTTACTATTCTGACTGACTTTGTTATACTTGAGATGCCCGAGGATGACAACATGTCGATTATCCTTGGCATACCCTTCTTGAATACTACAGGGGCTGTTATTGATTGCAATAAAAGCAAGATCACTTTTCATATCAATGGTAATGAGCATATGGTGCACTTTCCGAAGAAACAATTCCAAGTGAATGGTATTAATGTTATTGAAAATCTCCAACAATCACTATTGGAAGTTTTCAACAACCTCTACCTACTGTTAAAAAGAAATATGAAATGCTTATTATTGGGGACATTCATATCCCCGTTGAGGTAACTTAGTGATCCATGAAAGTTCTTCGGTTTCATGCTAATCGAAAGTGGTTGTTAATAAGACGTGATCAACCTTATTAATGGATCATTTTTTAGAGGTATGAAGTTGATGAATTTAGTGAGCGCTACCTTCTGTGCCTACCTTTTGTTTTCTGTTTTTCTTAGTTAAATAAAATAAAATGTCATGCTTTGTCTGTTTTCTGGGTCTTCCGAGCAATAAAAAAATGACCCAAAAATAAAAGTTCTCAGAATGCTCTGAAAATTTAATATGATTTTTTGTGAATATTTAAGAATTTCTAGTGCAAATAATATCAGAGGGAGGTGCACCAGGTGGGCACAACCCACCAGGTGGGTTGTGGTCCGCACGTGGGACCCCTCACTTACCTCTTCTTCCCACATCACCACATTCCTCCAGAAAAAATCACCATTGCTCTCTCTCTCTCTCTCTCTCTCTCTCTCTCGTGTTCTTGCTCCCGAAACCACGGATTTTGATCTCTTTGCTCGAAGCTCCGTTTCCGAAACTGTTTCGGGGAATTGTTGCTTGGTATGTGACTCATCCATGTGTCCAATTAGTTTTTGCTTTAGTGGTTTATATTTTGAATAATTAGCTACTCTTGGTGCTGATGTAGATGAGCTTGCATGTTGAATTCTTAGATTTCTAAGTAGTTTGAATGCTTGCTATCGCCTCTATACATCCCTATGAGTAGTTGCTATCATTTTTGTAAAGTTCTATTCGGAAAAATTATGTGGACTAAAAATTTCAGAATTTTGTTCATAGGAAAAAGAAGAGTTTCTTTAGGAAGTTTGCTTCCAAGAAGAAATCCAATGGAGTCATTGGGGATTCATCTGACAATGATCTCCATACCCGGAGATTGGCGGAGTTACGTCCGTGCGGATGGCCACATAATCCGTTCATGGAAGGGGCCGAAATCCTTCAAGAGTTTGCACAATACGCTGCTAATGCTGGCCTCACCGACTTCATCGCAGCTGAATGCAAATGGTATCATCTCCTGACAAATTCCATTGTGAAAATTTTTCATCTACATTCTAGGAATAATCCCCCTTAGGTGCAGTTTAGTTTATATGCTGAAAACCATCAGATACCACTTACTAAATTTTGTGACATATGCATGCTTCCTTCTGATGGTGGTTTAATAGAGGGCCCACGGAGTTTGACGTTTTTACCATACTCTGACAGTGGGAGATGAGAGAGGGGTATCAGGTATCACCGCTACTAGCTTGCACTTTCTTGCTGTACATTATTTTGTTCTATTGATTGCAAAGTGCTTACTTGCTAGAGAGAAGGTAGGTGCACTTAGTGCTCTATACTTTGTTGTTTTACATCGCACACTTTATGGCGACAACACTTATAGCTTGGGAGCTATTGTGGCACGCCACCTTCACATTAACAGATCCAAGGGTAAAATACATGGGGGCATTTACGCTACTCGCTTAGCGACTAACTTTAACGTTTAGATACGCCAGCATGATAATCCTTTGTCCAAGGTTTACCTAGATTGAGCGGCTATGGAAGACCACTAGTTTATTGTTGCCGATTACCCTGATATTCCTATTCCTTATAACTTAGTTTTCAGTGAGAAAACTTGTGAGATTATTCCACTGCCTGCACCTGCTTTGTTTGGTCATATTGCCAGGGGCGGATACAGGATTATGCGTGAGGACATTGTCGCTTACCGGAACAACCTGGCTGCAGCATAGGAGGAGCCTCAATAGTGGGACCCTCAGGTGCCCGCTCCCAGCACTTCAACATAGGACCTCATGGCTTCTATGACTGGTGATTCCAAAGTTAGGACAAAAGCCTAAGCTTGGGGGAGTACATATTCCCACCGACATTACATTCATGTTCACACATTTCATTTAGTTGTCGGTGTTCACACTTTTTCATTGTATTATCCATGTTAAATTTATTTTCTCGCTTTTTTCTTGTGTGCTTGAAAATCTTTTAGAAAATCCAAAAACATATTTCTCGCTTCTTTTTTATTTTTCTTCCTAGTTTAAATTGTTGTAGCACTAAAAGGAAAACCAAAAAAGATTTCCTTGTTCTTCTTTTACTTGTTCGAGGCTTTCCCGTGTAAATAGTTTTCTCATTTTTTCCTTTCCATTTTTATTTGCTTGTTTACGAAAAACCAAAAACTTCAAAAATATTTCAATCTGTTTCTCTGAATTTCTTTTTTCCTTACTGAGTCATACCGAGGAGAAGACCACGATGAAAATGTTGAGTGGCTCTCATTTGCATTATTGTTGATCTAACAAAGAGCCCATATTACCTTGTCTTCTCCTTTTGAATAAAATGTTTGCAGATCCCAGCTTAGTCCACGGCACTCTTGCACTATTATTATTTTCAAATCGTTCAGTCGTGCAAGTGAAAGGCAATAATGACGATATTTGATGAATTGGTCGTGGCAGAGAGAAACGGGTATGAACTCAACTTGTTCTGTTTTTATAAATTTGTTTAACATAGTATCCATGATTCAGCCTATTATGATCAAACATGTTTGCAATGACAATTTTATATTATAGTTTCTCATGCCATGCATAAGTAGCTAGGAGTGGATAATCATTTACCTTGGATGTCAACATTGCGTTAAAATGATTGTGATGTGGTATGATGATATGGTATCCTCCTCTGAATGTTCGAGTGGCTTTACTTGGCACATGTTCACGCATGTAGTTGAATCAAAACCAACATAGCCTCTATGATATTTATGCTCATGGTGTTCATATCCTACTCTTGCTAGTATCCAATGTTACTTATGCATAATGCATGTTCATGACCGTTGTTGCTCTCTAGCTGGCCGATTCTCAACCTATTTGCTAGCCATCGCCTGTACTAAGTGGGAATTTTGCTTGTACATAAAAAACCTGAAACCCAAGTTATTCCAAATGAGTCCACCATACCTACCTATATGCGGCATTACCATGCCGTCCTAAGTAAATTTGCATGTGCCACCTCTAAAAACTTCAAACAAATATCCTTTTTGTGTGCCTGGATTGTTCATAGAGCGATAGGAGGTAGTTGGTATCTTCCATGCTAAGCGGGTTAATCTCAGGATGGGTGTTTATTCACTCACCATTGCACGAAAAAGGGGCGGTAATAGGGATTCCAAGTCCCAAATTGCAAAAAGAACTTATAAATAATCAAACAAAAACTCCTATGAGCAAAAACCTTTACTTTACCGCTTGGGAACCGTTACTAATGTGTTTAGCACGGAACATATTGATAACTGATGGTCGTGAAGTAAACAAGAAGGGTGCATGTCTCAAAATTTGATTTACCTCTGTTTTAAAAACTTGAGCTCTAGCACCTCTGCAAATCACTGCTTCCCTCTGCGAAGGGACTATCTATTTAATTTTATATTGTGTCATCACCTTCTCAAATAAGCGCCAGAACCTCAGAGCACTGCTGTCATGCTGATGCATTGTGTGTAGCTAACGTTGGGTGCATCATGACTGGATCTTTTCTACCATGAATTACAATGTTTAGTCGCTGCTTGAACTTTGGAGGTGCTCTGCATTTATGTTTTGCGGTCTCAGAAAGGGATAGCGAGATACCAATATTGTCATATTGTATCATGGTTTATTTAACAACGTGTTGTTGTTTGAGATGTTTTATTATTGGTCGCTAGTTGATTATGTCATTGATGTGAGTTAATATAATTTTCAAGAGTTATTGTTGACATGGTTAGTTATAATCTTTGTTGAAAACCTGGGTGTTGTTTAAGCTTATTTATGGAAACAAGAGCAAAAGAATTCGTAAAAGTTTTTCTTTTTCAATTTCATTTTATCAACTGAACTACTTGAGGGCAAGCAAAGGTTTAAGCTTGGGGAAGTTGATACATCTCCGTCATATATACTTTTCCTAATGCTTTTCCTCTTGTTTTGGACTCAAATTTGCATGATTTGAATGAAACTAACACGGACTGGCGTTGTTTTTAGCAAAACTACCATGGTATTATTTTTGTGCAGAAATAAAAGTTCTTGGAATGGAACGAAACTTTGTGAGAATATTTTGTTGAGGAACGTAGCAATAATTCAAAATTTTCCTACGTGTTACCAAGATCAATCTAGGAGATACTAGCAACGAGAGAGAGAGCAAGTGCATCTTCATACCCTTGATGATCGCTAATCGGAAGCGTTACAAGAACGCGGTTGATGGAGTCATACTCGTGGCGATTCAAATCGCGGAATATCCGATCTAGCACCGAATGGACGGCGCCTCCGCGTTCAACACACATACAGCCCGGGGACATCTCCTCCATCTTGATCCAGCAAAGGGGAGAGGATAAGTTGAGGGAGAGCTCTGGAAGCACGACGACATGGTGGTGGAGCTTGTGGTATTCCTGCAGGGCTTCGCCAAGCACTACAGAGGAGGAGGGAGGGGCTACGCCAGGGAAAGGCTGCTGCAGCCCTCCCACCCTCCCTCTTTTTATAGGGTGAAGGGGAGAGGGGGCCGGCCC
>NC_041385.1:611407637-611425110 GCF_002162155.2 Triticum dicoccoides
TAGGGTTTCCAACCCTACACTACAAAAAAAGTACACTTCCGTGATGATACGTGTTTGTCACAGTAGGTCGCGTATTTTGTCATGCATGTACATCCATGACAATTTTATGACAGAATCAAGATATTCATACATGTGCTGTCGTAGAAGTGTTCCATGACATTACCAAAATTAACATCACGGAAGTGTCCACTTCCATGACGATAAATCAGGTGTCATAGAAGTGCTTTCGTCAAGGGTGACCGACACGTGGCATCCACCGTAATGGAACGCCGAAGCTATCGGGTCTGGTTTTGGATCCGATAACCCGTAAACAACCCCGGCCAATGGGGATCTTCCACGTGTAAAATCATCATTGGCTAGAGGAAACACATGTCGGCTCATCGTTGGGACAGATGTCATCCACTCATTGGACAGAAGGCGCATATGATATGTCGACACGTGGCACAACCCAACAGAGGCCCATTCCTGTGAAAAGGCCGACACATTTGACTTGGTCAAAAGGTGGCGGGCCGGCCCATGGAAAGCATGTTAACAGCCTATTCGCATATAGCCCATTTACAGCCCACTAACCCAAGGCCTATTACGCCCTATCCGAATTAGGCCCAGTAGCGTCATCTGGGCCACCCAATATGATTCCAGCCCATTTTCACTTTGGGCCCATGTATGGCCCATGACGTCTTTCGGCCCATATGAGGCCCTTTGTAACTCTTGGCCCATTAACGGCCCGTGGTGAAACTGGCACGTAATGAATAGTGTATCACTTTATATCCATTAACGGGCCGTGGTGAAACTGGCCCGTAATGAACAGTGTATCAATTTATACCCATTAACGGCCCGTTATTCCGTTGGGCCGTTGAGGGAGTCCTGGATAAGGGGTTATCCAGACAGCCGAACTATATTCATCGTCCGGACTATAGAAGTGTCAAGATACAAGACTCAAGACTTCGGCTCATGTCCGGATGGGACTCTCCTTTGCGTGGAAGACAAGCTTAGCAATCCGGATATTATGGTTCCGTCCTTGTAGCCGACTCCATGTAAACCCTAGCTCTCCGGTGTCTATATAAACCGGAGAGGATGGTCCTTAGAAGGCCGATCACAGTTACAATCATACCACCATAGGCTAGCTCTTAGGGTTTAGCCTCTATGATCTCGTGGTAGATCTACTCTTCTATTCCACATATCTTCAATATTAATCAAGCAGGAAGTAGGGTTTTACCTCCATCGAGAGGGCCCGAACTTGGGTAAACATTGTGTCCCTTGCTTCCTGTTACCATCAGCCTAAGACACACAGATCGGGACCCCCTACCCGAGATCCGCCGGTTTTGACACCGACATTGGTGCTTTCATTGAGAGTTCCTCTGTGTCGTTGCTTCAAGGCTTGATGGTGTCCTCAATCGTCAACAACACGGTCCAGGGTGAGACTTTTCTCCTCGGACAGATCTTTGTGTTCGGCGGTTTCGCACTGCGGGCCAATTCGCTTGGCCAGTTGGAGCAGATCGACAGCTTCGCCCCTGGCCACCAGATCAGGTTTGGGAACTTGAACTACCCGGCAGATATCCGCGGAGACTTCATCTTCGACGGATTCGTGCCTGCCCTAGGAGTGCCGGACAGCCACGATGAGCACGGCCTAGACCTGCTGTCGGACATTGTCCGGGACATTACCCACGAAGCAGCCTTGGATCTAAATCGAGGAGAGGTTGTGGTGCCTATGGACGGAGGGCTGGACCCTAATCCACAGGCCGCACACTTATCGGCGGTGGAGCCGAACATGGGTCCCACCTCTGTGGAGGCCTGTAACCCCGGACCCCCGGACTCATATCCGGCTGTTGGTCCACGTCCGCTCACTCTCGAGCCAGCCGAGTCAGGTTGGGCTCCGGTGATGGAGTTTACCGCTGCGGACATCTTTCAACACTCATCCTTTGGCGGCATGCTGAACTCATTGAAGTCTCTCTCTCTGTCAGGAGACTCTAGGCCGAACTATGTCCGGCTGGAGTGGGAAGCGGGCGACGAAGGAATTCGCTGCCCACCCACCACCTACTTTGTCGCCACGATCGATGATTTAACCGACGTGCTCGACTTTGACTTCGAAGACATCGATGGTATGGACGATGATGCAGGAGATACTCAGGAGCCACCGCTCACATGGTGGTGGACAGCCACCTCTTCATATGATATATATATGGTGGACACTCCGAAAGAAACAAATGGCGAGGAGGCAATGGAGGATAACCCCTTGATACGTCTCCAACGTATCTATAATTTTTGATTGCTCCATGCTACTTTATCTACTGTTTTGGACTATATTGGGCTTTATTTTCCACTTTTATATTATTTTTGGGACTAACCTATTAACCAGAGGCCCAGCCCAGAATTGCTGTTTTTTTGCCTATTTCAGTGTTTCGAAGAAACGGAATATCAAACGGAGTCCAAATGGAATGAAACCTTCGGGAACCTGATTTTCTCACCGGACGTGATCCAGGAGACTTGGACCCTACTCCAAGAAGTAACAGAGGCGGTCACGAGGGTGGGGGCGTGCCCCCCTACCTTATGGGCCCCCTCATGCTCCACCGACATACTCCTTCCTCCTATATATACCTACGTACCCCCGACAGATCAAATATGGAGCCAAAAACCTAATTCCACCGCCGCAACTTTCTGTATCCACGAGATACAATCTTGGGGCCTGTTCCGGAGCTCTGCCGGAGGGGGCATCTACCACGGAGGGCTTCTACATCAACACCATAGCCTATCCGATGAAGTGTGAGTATTTTACTTCAGACCTTCGGGTCCATAGCTAGTAGCTAGATGGCTTCTTCTCTCTTTTTGGATCTCAATACAATGTTCTCCCCCTCTCTTGTGGAGATCTATTCGATGTAATCTTCTTTTTGCGGTGTGTTTGTTGAGACTGATGAATTGTGGGTTTATGATCCAGCTTATCTATGAATAATATTTGAATCTTCTCTGAATTCTTTTATGTATGATTGAGTTATCTTTGCAAGTCTCTTCGAATTATCCGTTTGGTTTGGCGAACTAGATTGGTAGTTCCTGCAATGGGAGAACTATTTAGCTTTGGGTTCGATCTTGTGGTGTCCATACCCAGTGACAGAAAGGGTTGCAAGGCACGTATTATATTGTTGCCATTGAGGATAACAAGATGGTTTTTTTATCATATTGCATGAATTTATCCCTCTACATCATGTCATCTTGCTTAAGGCGTTACTATTTTTTTAACTTAATACTCTAGATGCATGCTGGATAGCGGTCGATGAGTGGAGTAATAGTAGTGGATGCAGAATCTATTCGATCTACTTGTCTCGGACGTGATGCCTATATACATGAACATACCTAGATATACTCATAATTATGCTCAATTCTGTCAATTGCTCAACAGTAATTTGTTCACCCACCGTAGAATATCTATGCTCTTGAGAGAAGCCACTAGTGAAACCTATGGCCCCCGGGTCTATTCTCATCATATCAATCTCCATCACTTTATTATTTGCTTTGTTTTTACTTTGCTTTTTACTTTTCACTTTGCATCTCTATATCAAAAATACCAAAAATATTATTTATCATCTCTATCAAATCTCACCCTCGTAAGTGACCATGAAGGGATTGACAACCCCTAATCGCGTTGGTTGCGAGTAGCTACCGTTTTGTGTAGGTACGAGGGACTTGTGCGTGGTCTCCTACTGGATTGATACCTTGGTTCTCAAAAACTGAGGGAAATACTTACGCTACTTTGCTACATCATCATCTCCTCTTCAGGGAAATCCAACGCAGTGCTCAAGAGGTAGCACCCCTCAAAAAAGAAAGCAAAGAATGGGCGTCGCCAGCGCCGCTCCAAGCCTCGCCAAGGCAATACCGGTGCCGGAGAAGATAATAATCAGGACGGTGCCGACGATGAATACAACCCCGAACAGCCCGCCTTTGAGCAGGCCGAACAGGAAGACGGGCATGACAGCCCAGACGAACAGGCAACGGACGGGTATCCGGAGGAGGACAACTACATGCCCCTCTTCGAAGACGAGATCAGCCTCGACAACGACGAGTTCGGCGTACCCGAAGACCCCGCAGAGCAGGAGCGCTTCAAGCGCCGACTTATTGCCACTGCGAGAAGCCTGAAGAAGAAGCAGCAGCAGCTCCAAGCTGATCAAGATCTACTCACTGACAGATGGACAGAAGTCCTGGCAGCCGAGGAATACGGACTCGAGCGCCCCACAGCTGACCGACCGCCTCGAGGTTGGGACAAAATGGCATATCAGCCGAAATACCAGCATGTACCCCCGCGCCGGTTTACTACGGCCCGGGGCAATACTCAGGACCTGCGCGATAAACTGGATAATGCTGCAGGACAACCAAGATCGATCTACGGATCACGGGGGCACGCCGAAGCACATGACGATGACCGTCATACCGGATACACTAACAGCAAATCCGGCCAGGCCGAATACAACCAGTCAGACACAGCCGGACTGCGCCATGACATAGCCCGACATAGAGGCGCCGCACACCCCCTATGCTTCACTGATGAAGTGATGGATCATGAATTCCCAGAAGGGTTTAAACCCGTAAACATCGAATCATACGATGGCACCACAGACCCCGCGGTATGGATTGAGGATTTCCTCCTCCACATTCACATGGCCCGCGGAGATGATCTACATGCCATCAAGTATCTTCCCCTTAAGCTCAAAGGACCTGCCCGACACTAGCTAAATAGCTTGCCCGCAAATTCCATTGGCAGCTGGGAAAACCTGGAAGACGTATTCCTTGACAACTTCCAGGGCACATATGTGCGACCTCTGGATGCCGATGACTTGAGCCACATAACTCAACAGCCCGGAGAATCAGCCAAGAAATTCTGGACCTGGTTCCTAACTAAAAAGAACCAAATAGTCGACTGTCCAGACGCCGAAGCCCTGGCGACTTTCAAGCATAATATCCGTGACGAGTGGATCGCCAGACACCTCGGCCAGGAGAAACCTAAATCCATGGCAGCTCTTACGACACTGATGACCCGCTTTTGCGCAGGCGAAGACAGCTGGTTGGCTCACAGTAGCACTACGCCACATTCTAGAACTTCAGATGTCCGGGACAATAAAGGCAAGCCACGGCTCAACAGACACAAGCGATGCAACAACGGCGACAACACCGAGGATACGGTAGTCAATGCCGGATTTAGCGGATCGAAGTTCGGTCAGCGGAAGAAGCAATTCAAGCACAACAAAAAAGGACCGTCCAGTCTGGACCGTATACTGGAGCGCTCGTGCCAAATTCATGGCACCCGGGACAAGCCAGCCAACCACACCAACACAGACTGCTGGGTCTTTAAACAGGCCGGCAAAATAAACGCCGAAAACAAGGACAAGGGGCTGCACAGCGACAATGACGATGAGCCCCGGCGTCCGAACATGGGGGGCCGGAAGAAATCCCCCCCCCCCCAGGTGAAAACGGTCAACATGATCTACGCCACCCACATCCCCAAGCGGGAACGGAAGCGAGCGCTACGGGACGTATATGCGATGGAACCAGTCGTCCCCAAATTAAACCCATGGTCAGCTTGTCCGATGACCTTTGATCGTCGGGATCATCCTACTAGCATCTGTCACGGCGGCTCAGCCGCATTGCTTTTAGACCCAATTATAGATGGATTTCACCTCACAAGAGTCCTTATGGACGGAGGCAGCAGCCTGACCTGCTTTATCAGGACACAGTGCGGAAGATGGGCATCGATCCTTCAAGGATCAAGCCCACCAAAACGACCTTTAAAGGTGTCATTCCTGGAGTAGAAGCCCGTTGCACGGGCTCTATAACATTGGAAGTGGTCTTCGGATCCTAGGGTAATTTCCGAAGCGAAGAACTAATCTTCGATATCGTCCCTTTCCGCAGTGGTTACCATGCCCTGCTCGGACGAACCACATTTGCTAGATTCAATGCGGTACCACACTATGCATACCTCAAGCTCAAGATGCCAGGCCCGCGCGGGGTCATAACAGTCAACGGGAATACAGGCCGCTCTCTCCGTACAGAAGAACATATTGCGGCCCTTGCAGCAGAAGTACAATGCGGCCTCCTCCGGCAAACCACCAATCCGGCGACGACATTTTCAAGCCCCGTCAAGCGAGGGCGGAACACCCCGCAGCAAGATCAGCAGGCACGACAAGAGCAAGACTAGCAGTCCGGCCTCCGCTCAAATCCCATCAAAGCAGCATTCGTGCCACGCGTACACAATTACGCACTCAAAATACCATGGGCACGGGCGGAGGCGTATCAAGGGCTCAGTCAACAGTACGGTATCACTTCATAACCTTTACATTCACCTTTAAGGACATTGCTTTAGTGCAGCCTCTCCAGAATATCCGGATTGTCGGACTTACATAGGAGAGGAAACCCAGGAGGCAACATGCTTTGGGCATAGCAGGAAACACCCAGGTGGAATCTATTTACGATCATTTTCCTGCTTTCTCTATCTGTACGTAGCCTGCACCTGGATAGGATATGTCAAATCATCCTTTTTTTCTCCGCTTAATGCACACATTGTAAACATACGCTTAAACATATTATTCATCAATGGGAGACCATATATAGCATCAGCTTACTTAATTTTACTTGAGCATTTTTTATAAATGTCTATTTAATTTTGCGTTCGTACACTTCGGTACATGTAGTTTGCTAGGGGCTCCTTATGGTACCCCATAATACGACAATTCAAGTCCGAACACTTTCAACAATGCGGCACCCCGAACTTATAGCATTATATGCATCAGCTCTGAATCATGTCTAGGTTACGGTTGGGATAGCCCAGCTCCCTTGCTTTGGTGCCTTATGTTCCGTTCATTCGGCTAAGATACCGCAGGGAGAACTACTGAGATTGTGCCCTGGTTCTGCCGGACGAGCACCTCAGTAGAGAAAACACAAAACTGTCCAACATGATGTTGCGAGAGACTGGTCGCTGCTCGAGAGGTCTTAAAATCCTTAAAGATTTTTTCTGCTTTAGGCGTTAATTCGGCTTTGTCCGATATAGGCGTGTCTAGCACCCCAATTCGGCCTTCCGGATTCTAGGGGCTTCGCCGAAATTTAAAATCATATACTTCTATGGCTAAGTGAAGGTTATAAAGCCGTATAGTCCGATTGCCTAGTTCGCTGCGCTAGACACCTCCTTAAGGGACCAAACATTTGGATAAAGAGTGTCTAGGTTTTCCACGAACACCCCAGTACTAGTTACACAGGGGCGGAAGCCGATGGCTGGCCTACTTTCAGAATTTGATAAACAGCCATGTAGAATGTAATATTTTAAATCACAAAAGCGCTACATAGCGCAAGTAACTTCGTCTTTCAATTACAAACATGACAGAAGTGAATTCATTCAAAAATTATGTCTTTAGTACATTCATCGGCAAAGAGGCAAGCACCCTACATGACGCCATCATAATACTTCTTGGGGACGCGATGCGGCTTGCCCTCCGGCGGCCCGTCCTTCACCAGCTTCTCCGCATCCAGCTTGCCCCAATGCACCTTGGCGCGGGCAAGGGCCCCGCGGGCACCATCAATGCAAACGGATCGCTTGATGACTTCCAGTCGCGGACAGGAATCCACCATCCGCTTGATCAGGCCGAAGTAGCTGGTGGGCAGAAGCTCGCCAGGCCATATCCGAACTATGAGATCCTTCATAGCCACTTCGGCCGCCTTGTGGAGTTCGACCAATTGCTTCAGTTGGCCACTCAGAGGCGTTTCATGTTTGGCCCCAGCATACTGGGACCATAACAATTTCTCCGTTGAGCTCCCCTCCTGGGCACGGTAGAACTCCGCGGCATCGGATACGCAGCATGGCAGGTCTGCCAATGCCCCTGGAGAGCTCCGGATTCTAGTAAGTAAAAGAAACATCTCCTCCACATGTTTGCTTTGCATAAAAAATCTCTTACCCGCCGCTATTTTCTTGGGCTCCTGGATCTCTTGCTGAGCCCTCTCGGCTTCGGCCTTGGCGTCTTTTGAATTTGTAAGGGCCTTCGCAAGCTCGGCCTCTTTTGCTTTAAACTCCTGTTCCGCAGACTCGAGCTTCTTGCCGAGCTCCTGGAGCTGTTCTTGTACCTCGCCCACTCGGGCCTCTTGCTTTTTGCGCTCCTTGAGTTCCAAGGCTGCTTTGTGTTCGGCCTCGGACAACGCCTTCTTGAGAGACACCACTTCGGTGGCAGCCTCTGTTACCACATCACGACGTCTCATCGTTAGCATAAATAGATTTTATTTGTTATTTATTATATGAGAAAGGGAAATCATTCACCTTTGTTCTCTATGAGCTGCCTCCTCGTGAGGCCGAGCTCTCCCTGTGCCCGCTGTAAATCCTGCATCAGGCCGGCGATTTCGGCCGTGCGAGCAGCAGCGACCAGCAGAACAACCTGTTTATTTACATTCAACACTTATTGTTAGATTCCTGCAGATTATAATTGACCCTCCGTTTGGTTTTTCTTTTCGAACACCAAACAGAGTATCAGGGGCTACTACCTATCGGGTGGTGATTTTACACATTTTTACTACTTACCTCAAAGCCTGTTAGGAGGCTGGCGCAGGCTTCGGTTAGTCCGCTCTTGGCGGATGAAACCTTCTGAATCACCGCACTCATGAAAGTACGATGCTCTTCATCTAGGGAAGCGCCTCGAAGCGCTTCCAGCAGACAATCCGGTGCCTGGGGCGCAGCGGAAGTCCTTGATATAGATGGCCCTCCCTCCATAATGAGGGGCTGCCCGCCTAATTCCGGAACCACTGAAGGCTCCGGAATAGTGTTCGGCTGAGAGCCCGGCTTGTCGTGGCTCTCATCGACACGATCTGCGGGGACCTTGAACCCTGTGAGTCCGACGCCTGGGATGCCGCCTTGAGGCCCCTCCAGGGCCACCTCCGTCATCATCGGGAGCCTTCGGGACAACACCTCCGTGTCGTCCCTAGGACGAGGAGACGTGGCCGTCGGGAGTGAGTTCATTGCTGACTCACTCAAGGACCCGTCCGAAGACGACACTCCCGGATGGGCCCTGGCCGGACTACATACAAGTTCAACATTATAAACAAAATTATGAACCAAAAGTTACGATTGAGTGCGGATACTTACGACCGCAAAAGGGGCTTCATCCTGGGCAGCCACTCTTCCTCGCTATCGGCGGCGGTGGCGGAGTAGTCCGGAAGGGACGCCTTTCCCTTCTTGGACGTCCCAGTCTCCCCCACTTGGTCGGCCTTCCTCTTCTTCCCTCCCCCGATACGGGGAGGTGGTGTTTCTCCTTGTTCCTCCCCACCTCTGTGGGAGGAATCTGGCTCATCATCGTCAGACGACAAGGGTATGACGGTCTTCCACCGTAGGCCTCTTGCGGCCCCCTGGTTCGCCGTCTCAGGCCCCCCATCCTTTCCGGACGGGGCGGCCTCCTCCTCCTCTTCTTCTTCTTCTTCTTCTTCCCCTTCGGGGGAGGAGTGCGCCTCGTCATCTTTGTACGAGGCTTGCGCAGCTTTACTTCGGAGACCCTTTCGGGTCCCCGGGGCCTTCTTCTCCGGCCCCTTGTAGGGTAACGGGACTAGCATCTTTGTCAGAAGATCACTGGCTGGGCTTTCCGGCAATAGAGCCGGACTGTCGATCTGCTCCGCTGTCTCCACATACTCCTGAAACAAATGTACGCAATCACTTAGGAATTCCACCTTGAGTACATTAGGAAGAACCAGACCCGGTGGTGGCCTGAGAACTTACCTGGGTAGGTTGTCGTGCGGCGTGGAGCCCGCGGTCCTTGGTTATGAGAGGAGGTACCTTAGTGGCCTTGAACAACGCCTTCCATGCGTTCTTATGCTTCATGCCGTAGAGCCTCTAGAGCGTCTGGTGTTCGGCCGGGATGAATTCCCACAAATTGAATGCCCGCCTTTGGCACGGCAGTATCAGGCGAATGAGCATGACTTGGATCACGTTGACAAGCTTGATGTTCTTGTCCTTCATGCCTTTGACACAGGTGATGAGTCCGATCAGCTCTGCAGATTCGCCCCATAGCAGGCCCTTCTGTTCCCAGGAGGTGAGCCGCATAGGGGGTCCAGATCGGAACTCAGGGGCTGGCGCCCAGTTGGCGTCGCGTGGCTCAGTGATATAGAACCACCCCGATTGCCACCCTTTCACGGTTTCAGCAAAGGAGCCTTTAGGCCAGGTGACATTAGGCATTTTGCCCACCATGGCTCCTCCGCACTCCGCTTGCTGGCTGCTCACAATCTTCGGCTTCACGCAGAAGGTTTGGAGCCACAAGCCGAAATGAGGCTTGATGCGAAGGAAAGCCTCACACACGACGATAAACGTCGAGATGTTGAGGACGAAGTTCGGAGCTAGATCATGGAAGTCTAGCCCGATGTAGAACATAAGCCCGCGGACGAAGGGGTGGAGTGGAAACCCCAGTCCACGGACAAAGTGGGCAAGGAACACAACCCTCTCTTGGGGTCCTGGAGTTGGAGTGACCTGCCCCGCGTCTGGTAGCCGGTGCGCTATGTCTACGGCTAAGTATCCGGCCGCCCGAAGATTCGCGATCTTCTTCTTCGTCGCGATGGAAACCACCCACTTGCCTCCTGCTCCGGACATGACTAACTGTGCGAAGAAGACCTGGACTAGGGCGCTGGAGCTCGAGGGGGCAAGAGTATGCGATGGGGGGAAGAAGGCGTGGGTAAAAATGAGGAACTCTTATCCCTTTATAGAGGCGACGAAAGCGGTGCGCCTCCCCACTAACGTGTTGAGAATCGCTTACTTCCCAAGCGCCACAATTGATGGCACGGGGGGATTACCCATACCCGTATTGATGAGAATCCCGCGATAAGGGGACATGATATCTGCTTTGATAGGACGTGTCAAGGAAACAGCCTCGCAATACGCGCTGTGGCTGGTTGTGGGAAAACGGTTCGAGTAATGACCTGGCCCTAGTGGCATGTCACATCGTCTAAAAGTTGTCAGCTGAAATATCATTCTCTACGGTGGTATGCGAATATCATTTTTGCAGATCCGAACACGGTCTACGTGTTCGATTGTAACCTTGGAGTATTTGGAAGGAGGAACCCGCCTTGCAATGCCGAAAACAAGACTGCGCGCCGGACTCATCGTCATTGAATCCTGGTTCAGGGGCTACTGAGGGAGTCCTGGATAAGGGGCTATCCGGATAGCCAGACTATATTCATCGTCCGGACTATAGAAGCGTCAAGATTCAAGACTCAAGACTTCGGCTCGTGTCCGGATGGGACTCTCTTTTGCGTGGAAGACAAGCTTAGCAATCCGGATATTATGTTTCCTTCCTTGTAACCGACTCCATGTAAACCCTAGCTCTCCAGTGTCTATATAAACCGGAGAGGATGGTCCTTAGAAGGCCGATCACAATTACAATCATACCATCATAGGCTAGCTCTTAGGGTTTAGCCTCTATGATCTCGTGGTAGATCTACTCTTGTATTCCACATATCTTCAATATTAATCAAGCAGGAAGTAGGGTTTTACCTCCATCGAGAGGGCCCGAACCTGGGTAAACATTGTGTCCCTTGCTTCCTGTTAACATCAGCCTAAGACGCACAGATCGGGACCCCCTACCCGAGATCTGCCGGTTTTGACAACGACAGCCGTTTCCAGCCCATGTTATCTTTCGGCCTTCTTAGAGCCCATTTATTCTTGGGCTCATTTCCAGCATTCGTTTACTTACGGCCCGCTACTGTTATTTTCTGCTTGTGGGCTAAATTCAGCGCGAGGTTATAGTCGGCCCGTTTGTGGCCCGTTAATACGGTGGGCCATTTCATAGCATGATCAAATATGGCCGATTAATGACGGCCCGTTATGGTCGGCCCATGAACAGACGATTCCAACTCTAGCCCGTTTACGGCCATAATGTGGTCTGTTATTGGCCCATGTTTGGCCAACCGATCATATGGCCCATAGAAGGCCCATTGATTATACGACCCATAGAAGGCCCATTATGTCTACGACCCGTAAAAGGCCCATTGTTTCTACAACCCATAGAAGTCATATTGTTTCTACGGCCCGTAGGAGGGAAATGGTAACTACAGTAAATATGTAGCCCATGGTTATTGTGGCCTAGTTTTAAAAAATAGGTTATTGCGGCCACTAGTGAACTGCGGAAAAAGAACTGCACTGACTACAAGCAAAAAAATAAACAAGACAATAAGGAAATAAATAAGCAAGCAACTTACACTAGGCTATCATGGCTATTACACATATTACATCCACTGGGCATCAAAGTTCGCCACCGGTGCAAATATAGGGAACACAACAACATATAAACGCCGCAGCAAAGCAAGTCCAGAACTAAAACCACTTCAGAAGAGCTAAAGAAACAATATCCTGGGTACCCATAATGCTGGCAAGATGCTTAGCAAGCTTATTAACTTTCTCTTGTTTGGCGCTTAAGTCCTCCAGCACTTGCTGTTGCACCAAAAAGTATGCATCTGAATTCTGCAGGGACTTCCTCAGTCCTTCGGCTTCCTGTCGCATAACATGTGATCGATGTCTTTCAACTTGAAGTTGAGACTCAAGAAGCCGAACTGATTCAAGCAACGAGTTCGAAGAGCTGGTGCCAGCAGTATTAGCCAGTAACTCAAACACTACATCAAGACAGGACTTTGGGGTTGTCTCAGTGTCTTCAATATAGTTTTTATCAGCTTTCTTAGAGAACAACAGGGATGTCTGACTATCTTGAACCTTATCTGCATTACTTCCTTTACCATTGCATAACGGGGTACTCTTCTCCAATATTTTATCCGCGTTCTAAAAGAGAAACAAACAAACACATCACAGGTTTACAATTTGTAGTATATGAAACGCATTTTGGTAAACCAATTCAGTAGTAAGGTGGACAGGATAACAACATGAAACAAACATATATCTATGTAGTATAGTCACTGTATGGTCTATATCATTCTAGTTTATGTTGCCAAATCAAGATAGATACAGTTTAAATCATATCTATTTAAAACAAAGAAGCATAGACAAAATATAAGTGTGGGAAACTACACAGCAATAACAACACTTGTAATGTGCATGGCATGAGAACATAACTGTTTATTCAATTGAAACTAAAATCAACATAGAGCAAGTTACAACAGCAAACACGTTAAATAAACAGGTTTAAAACGTACCTGTTGCGCCATTGGAGTTTCAATTGCATCCTTCAAATTTCAAATTAGTTGGTATTAGTAAATACAGTGATGCAAGAGCAAAGTAGTATGAACCATAGCTACGGAACCTGACCTGAGAACAATTCTTGTTCTGCTTTAAGCGTTGACTTGGGGTTCGGAGTGGTGGTCCTCGTGCTTTGGGCACTGCAGTTGCCTTACTAACTCCTCGTGTTTGCATGCTCTGTAGTGGGGACGGTGTTGTGTCAACGGGAACTGGGTTACTACCTACTGGGGCTGGGTTAGAAGGGGTGTAGCTGGTTCTCTGTCCAACTAGGTAGGGGTACAATCTGCATGAGTCTAGGTTATGTGTGGTGGGGCTGGTTCTTGAGCAAGTACAACCGTGGTTCTATCTGCATCGACAGGTAGCATGATCTTTTCTGAAGACCGTGTTTTTACTCCCACAGATACTGCCATCACCCCTCCAATTGAAATGGCTGATAAACAAGAAAAGTAATTGAATGTACAAACATTGTAAGATAGACAGGTGCAATGGATATTAGGGACGAAAACATGGCATGAAATAATTCACATTTATGTTGTATAACCAAACAGAATAGCAGGACATAATTTCACATATATGATGGCTAATTAAACAGGATAGCACGACACAATTTCACATGTATGATGGCTAACTAAACCGGATAGAATGACATACTTGAAAATATGATGACTATGTAAACATGATGACATGATATAACTATACAATGTGTCTATTAAAGTGGTTGGCATGCCATAAATCACAAACATGCCGTCGATGGAAACATGATGGCATGATATAATTCACGGATAGAATGACATAATTTAAATTATGATGACTATGTAAACAGGATGAGATGATATAACTATATTATGTCTTTAGAAAATGGGTTGGCATGCCATAATTCAGATACATGCTATCTATGTAAACATCATGGCATGACATAATTCAAATATATGATTTATATACTAAGGAAGTGAGCAGCGGGCAATCACATATATGATGTGTCAACTAAGGAGATGGCATTCAATATTGTGTATATGATGTAAAAAATAAGCATTGCAATACAACATATGCATGATATGAGTAATATAACCCTGCCAAGTTTGAGCATACACCTCAGGGGGATAATAGGACTGGTTATCTGCCTCTGAATGCTCCTCTGAAGAGATATTTGTAACCAGCAAGATATCTGCTTCAGCAGGTAGCATTGTCTGCTCTGAAGACCTTGTTTTCACTCCAGATTTCTCCATCACCAATTCAAAGGGCTGACGCACAGGAAGAGCAGTTGAATATACAAACATTGTCAACAAAAGCAATGAGAAATAAAAAAAGGACGGCATGATATAATTAACATATATGACGCTAGCCTAAACAACATGGCATTGCATAATTCACATATATAATGCCTTGCAACAAGATAACATTGCATAATTCACATATATAATGTCTTGCAACAAGATGGCATTGCATAATTCACATATATGGTAATTACACACTAAACAGGTGGCATTCACACAAAGCATGTCCAAACTAAGCAAATGACATAGCAATGCAAGATACCATACGCACGATATGAGAAACATAACCCTTCCTAGTTAGAGCATGCACCTCGGGGGGGGGGGGATATGACTGGTCATCTGTCTCTGAATCCTCCTCTGAGGAGCTATCGGTAACAAGCAAGACATGCGTTTCGTCAGATAGCATTGTCTGCTCTGAAGACCTTGTTTCCACTCTAGATTTTTCCATGACTGTGTCGAATGGCTGATGCACAGGAAGAGTAATTGAATGTACTAAAATTGTTGACAAATTTAAATAAAAAATGATGGCATGATATAATTCACATATAAGATGACTGGCTAACCAGGGTGGCATTGCAAAATTCACATATATGATGCCTGGCTAAACAAGATGACATTGCATGATTCACATATACGATAAAGAAACTAAACAGATGGCATTGACACAAAGCATGTCTAAACTAAGCAGATGACATCTTTAATGTATTTAGTAAGCAATGCAAGGCACCATATGCATGATATTACCAACATCAGCATGCCAAGTTAGAGCGAAGACCTCATGGGGTAAATAGGAGTAGTCTTCTCCTTCTGAATCCCCCTCAGAACAGTTATCTTCCTATTGATTACGATCCGAAATGGGTGGAGGGGGGCTGCCTTTGCGCCCACCATGGAGCGACGTCTGCATGAAATTTTATTGCCACGCAAGGCTCGTCTCTTTTGCTCTACATGATCAGTTCCATTGTGTACAATAACTGGCATGCATAGGAATAAAACATAGTGAGATTATGTAAGGAGTGCACGCACAAATCCAGAGTGATGGTAGCAAAATGTGGATAGACCCAAAACCAATGATAGCATGCAAATAATAGCTTTAGTGAAAAAATACAGATAATGGCTCCTTCAATGTTTTTTTGCACCCAACATGAAACTCATAGTAGACACCCGAGATTAACCAGATAGTAGACAGATAGTACTGATTGTTGCCCCAATATGTACCCCACAACCATTTAAAAACTCAAGTTTCAGCATTAGTTTGGACCTGACTCAGAGTCTAATTGGTGAACACGATGATAATGTAGCATGTCATCATATTAAGCGATGCATAATGTAAGCAAACACGGAAGAGTGTGACCTCTCTTGCGGACCCGTGTAGTCCTCAAGGTCATCTGCTCAGTTGAAGATGGTAATGCAGTTGTCGTGGCTGCCGGCGGCGGGGAAGAAGATCTGAGGCAGCGAAAGACAGTCTGGAGAGCGGATCCCTACTGTGGTGAACCCTTCCATCGTTGGAGCAGCTGGGCTAGGGTGGAACACAGCGCCGTAGGAGCAGGACAAACCACACAAGGTTTTCTTTGACACATATCTGTAACGGAAGTAATTGAGTAAGGGCTTGTTTGAATTTGAGGATTCTAACAATGCAGGGATAGGAAATAGACAGGAATAGGATAATGCACGTGCAAAACAAATAATTTAAAAACACAGGGTTTCTACCAATCTGGGTGTTTGATTCACAAGAATTGGAAGATCACAGGATGCAAAAAAGCATAGTGAGATTAAGTCAAACCACAAGAAAATGTACGGTTATAATGCTATTATGCTACTATCTCTGAGTCTTGTGCTTGATGAATAGGAATATGAAAAGGAGGACAAGTGGAAATTAGAATTCTTACGGTTTTTCTTTCAAGAAGACACTAAAGGAACACATCCTGCAATTTTTCTTTCTTCCATTCCTTTGCACCAAATTCATGAAAGTAGTACCATAGGAAACTTTCCAATTCCTATGTTTTTCATTCACTTTTTCTTTCAAGCACTGGCGATTCTAGTAGGCAGGCTTGAGGAAGGAAAATCCTACACTAAAAAAAATGTTTTGTGCTACTTCTATTACTTTGGACCCAGGCCACTGCCATACTAGCTCAACTCCCAGGCCCATCGACAAATGCACAGCTCAAACGCGCAGAGATAAATAATGATGGCATTTAAGAGAGTCCATCATGGATAGCTAAGTTTCCTGGTACCTCCCTTCTTGTCATATAGTAGGATAAAATAATCATATTTCACATTACTACGTGTGCTCAGTGGACAATATATATAACATGTAGAATAAAAAAGAGATGCAACAAGTGTACAACCTCTTTGACGAAGCCATGTCAATCTCAGCGTGATTGGGTTGGCCGGTGAGGATGCTCCAGTTGACTTGGCTGTCGGAGGAGGGGAAGAAGATCTTAGGCGTCTGGAGATGGAGGCCGAGGTACTGCTCCGCTGTGATGGAGGGTTTCGTTGTTGGAGCTGCTCCGGTTAGTTGTATGACGTCGAGGCTGAAGCAGGACAAGAGAGACAACGTTAACCTGAGTGGAATTCTAATAGCAACTCCAATACATGACATAAAATACATAACCACAAAGTGCTAGATGTAAAATACATCAGCCGCTCATCTCTGAAATTAATCATTGAAACTGAATTTAACTGTCGAAGCTGAACTTAACTTTCGAAACTGAATTTTGCTGTCGAAACTTAATTTTACTGTCAAAACTGAACGCACTAGCAAGGTGAGGCTACACGTCAGTCGACTGACTTTTTCATCGTTGGTCAATCGATTTTGCAGCCGTTGGATATGAAATCAAGGGCATGCAGTTCATCTTTAACCCCCACCCCCCTGAGCCGCCGGCCACCACCGGCTAAACAGCAGCCCTCCGCCGCCCACGGACGGCGGTGCGCCACTCCGCCCGCCCCGAAAACACTCCCCACCGCCGCGCCGGCCATCCCTCTAGCCCCCCCGTGTCGAGCTTTTTCTCTAGCGATCCCC
>NC_041385.1:611425624-611454249 GCF_002162155.2 Triticum dicoccoides
TGACCCAAAAGTCGATTCAGTCGACTGAAGTGTAGCAAAATTGGAGCAGCATCGCAAGCAAGAGCAAGAGCGAGAGCAACAACAAGAGCAAGAGCAATAGCAAGAGCAGACCAGGCAGGGGACCAAGAGCAAGAGAAGAGCAGCAGCGCGAGCGAGAGCTAAAGCAGTAGCAGCTCCTACTGATGTGGATGTCGCCACCGAGGGAGCGACACCATGGAGGAAGTGTCGGGTGACGCCGTCGTGGATGGAACCGCGTAGTGTTGTCTCGGGACTGAGCGCCGGCAACACCGTGAGATCAAATCAACAAGAAAATGCGGCGATTAGTGTACAACCTCTTTGGTGGCGCCGATTAGGCCGCAGCTTCATCCGAGGAAACGGTGATGATGATGCTCTTCCAGTGGTGCAGGTGAAGACGGCGATGTAGGAATGGAGGTGGTGCGAAAGATGAGGGGAACATCGGGGCAACTCCTTGGAGGTGGAGGATGGGGTGGCTGAACCGGCGGGACGACGAGATCGACGAAGGATCCTCGTCCGATATGATGGATGAGGGACATCAAGGTGTTGCTGTGGACGACATCGTCGGGGAAGAGGCTTCGGCTGGGTGGCGGACGGGGGAGGGTGTGGGGCTTCGTCGCGGGTTTTTGCAGCCTTAGTGTACTAATTGGTCGGCGGATGGGATGGGAGTGGGGAACCATGGCTTAGGGACGCGCTTGTCCGAGATGTGGGGTAAGTTACGAAAGTACCCCCACCGATTTGAGGCGGTTCATTCGGTTCAGGGGTACCATGGGCATTTCACGTGTCAAGATTTCACAGGAGGTGGGAGTTTTCACGCGCGTTGTAATTTTGGAAGAGCAAGGCGTGGGTTGAGATGGAGGGAGTTGTCGGAGCACAATAAGACAAAGATATATCTTAAATATTTTGGGGTAACAAGGCGCGGGATGAAGAGGTGGGAGTTTCGCAGCATAATAGACAGAGACACTAGTTTGAAATTTCGGCATAACAAGGCGCAGCTTGAAATTTCGGGAGAACAAGCTTAACGTGTACCCAAAAAAAGACAATTTGCAGCTCAACACGCACAAAACACACACAAACATCATTTAGACTAGAGTAAGGTACACGTGCATTGCACGCATGAGATTTGGCAACCAAATTATGAATAAATACTACATTATAGCATGTAAGCTTTGAGTCGTATATGCATGATGTAGATGTTCGTTTAATTCTTATAGTTCATTTCATTCAAAATCATCTAGTTTTTATAAGAAAGCTAATCTATTTTAAGATTCATGGAATTGTGCATTGTAAGACGTAAAGTAAAAACAAATAATGGCAAATCATGTAGAAAAACATTTGGGAAATTCTGATACGGAAGATTCTAGAACAAAGAAGAAGTGCTTGTGTTTTGATGTTTGTGCATTATGCTTAAGTTCAACCATGGAGTCTTCTAGATTAAACATGTGGCAAAATCTGGTGGAATCTAGATGATATCCAACGACCAGTAGTGCTCAAATTTGCCATCTGTGGACCATTGGATTCGCCTCATCCAACGACCATCTTTCAAAGTTAAAGTTACCTGCAGATAATATAAAAAATATAAAATATAATATATATATATATATAGGGGTATAGATATAGATATGTGATGCGAAAGCCACCCATCATCTCCAATTAGAATAGTGTGTCCATGCACGGATGCGACGTGGCCAAACGACGTCTGCCATCGGTATCTCAAATTCAAATCAGTCTCACCTTGTTCAATGTGTATACATTACAACATGCTCGTTTCCAAACCACACCGCGCAGATCTTCGTTATATTCATGCATGCATGGGTTTCAAACATGAGGATCTCTTATTCAAATATTTGAATTCAACTTTACATTGATTATGACCTCGCCTAGTCTTTTACACTCACACAGTCGTCTTCTCTTTATAATTGTACCACTAACTTTCTCTCGTGCATGCATGCACACATACTACTAGTCGGCATTATCCATCGCACACATGCAATCTTTTTCTTCTGGTCAGTCTCCCATGAAGGCACACACCCACACACATCCCCCTCTCCATCATATTGGGCATTCTTTATCTCTCACGCGTGCATGCGCAACGATCGATGTTCCTCTATGTCTGTGTGTATATAGCTAGGTCTTTCATAGTTTTCCACACAAACCGATCAATCGATATATCCAGTGAGTTCTCACCCTCTTTCCCACGTCCACATCGATCAATCTATACCTCTCTATATAGGATTAACATATATAGCTAATACACCCACATTAATTATATATCCAACATCCCCCTCTCATCATCCATGCCTTCCGCTTCATCTCTCAGAGACGCGCACAATGGCGAAGATAGGGGCAGCAAGGGCCCTGCCCCCCCCTAACATCACTATATATCGTGGTTAATATGAATGTGATCATTAGACAATTGCTGCTAAAAATGGTTTAAGTTCATGAATTGACCCTCCTTGTAAAGGATTAGCAATGCTTGGCCCCCTAGCTCATTTATTTTTCATGGCTCCGCCACTGCGTGCACCAGCGCAAGTTCTCTCCCCTGTCTCTAAATATCGATCTCGCACTTGTGCACTCCTTCATAGTCTCCCTCCACTCGGCCCCTCGCGCCATCTTCTAGACCCCCACCGGATTTTTCCACATGTACAATCTAGCAGACTCCATGGTTGAACTTAAGCATAATGCACAAACCTCAAAACAACTTTTTTTCTAGAATCTTTCGTATCATAACTGCCCAAACTTTTTTTCTAGTTGAATTGCAATTATTTGTTTTACTTTATGCTTTACAATGCACAATTCCATGAATCATAAAATAGATTAAGGGCTTCTTTGAGTCAAAGGATTCTCAAAGGAATTTTGGAGGATTCTAGTCCTTAGGAATTTTTCCTATCTTGGTTGTTTGATTCGTAGGATTGTAAACCATAGTAATTTTTCCATATGATTCATTTGCACTAGATTTCATAGGAAACATCCCATCCACTCAAACCTCTTTGAAAGAATTCTGCGTTTTTTCTATGCACAATCAAACACTCGTACAATCCTGTAGGATTCAAGATGCCTTTTCACTATAATCCCATGTTTTTCCTATTCCCGCCTTTTGGAAATTCTACGAATCCAAGAGGCCCTAGATTTTTTATAAAACTAATTGATTTTGAATGAGATGAACTATGAGAATTAAACGAAGGTCTACATCAGGCATATATGACTCAAAGCTTACATGCTATAGTGTGGTATTTATTCATAATTTGGTTGCAAAATTTGATGCGTGCAATGCACATGTACCTTACTAGTACTTCGAGTATGTGCAAAACACGTAAATTAGAATTCCAATGGCACGCTACATAGTGTCTCTCTTACAGTTCATGAATCCACGTGGCACATGTGGAGGCGTTGTTGCGACCTCCTTGTGTGGATTGATCACAGTGACGTGCTACTGGTTCCAGAAGAATGTACTCGTCCTCCCAAAGCCATACTGTCGGTACATGCACGAAGCGAAGATGTGCACGCACGCCACGCACGCACTCATTCCCTCGCACACACACGCGGGTACACAGGCGGACGCAATTTTGTACCAAGATCCACCCCATGTGATAATTTGACGCATGTAAAGTCGTTCACTTCATTGATGGTCAATTAATACAGCGCATGCAAATTGAGTGGGCGTGAGGGCGGAAGAAAAACATTACTACTCCACTGCGTGCATGCGAGTAGTTAAATCATGGGTTTCTAGTAGTAGTTCCATTGGTCTCCTTCGTATTTTGTGCCAATTTTTGATAGTAACATAATATTTACGCATTTGAGCAGTGTAGTCTACTTGAAATTTATGTTCCACTAAACTCATCAGGAGCCGTTTCGGGCCTCGAAACCAAAACCATCAATTAATCTTTACCTTGTTCCCATCCCATTTGAAAGCCTTCTCACACCTACTAGTACATACCAAACCTGAATGTGTTCCCACTGTGCAGGTATTAATACTAGTGCTAGTACTTAGGTTATAAAAAGGGGAACTACCTAACAGAAAATTACTCTACCTTTCCTCCTCATAAGTGCTTCTTCTTCGTCTGTCCTTGCCATGGCCGGTGAGCAGAGCTCTAGGTCGAGAACTACTCATAACAAGGGAGCGGCAACCAAGGCTGCGGAAAAGAAGAGGGCTCGCCGCCACGCAGAGACCTCGAAAGATCTCTCACGGGAAGGCGATGGCTCCCAGGAGTGCCCTAGCCGCGGAGGCAAACATGCTGAGCCAGCGGAGCTGGAGTCATTATCCCTCGACGACATGCCTGATCAGCTCAATAAGCACCTCAATAAGCAGAAGGAGTTCATCCAAGGCTTGGTGGAGCTGCTTAAGGAGAGCCTCAACGACATGCCCACTGAGCTCAATAAGCAGGGGGAGTTGACCGCCGGCTTGGTGATGCTGCTGAAGAAGAGCATTGCCTCGGAGAAGAAGGCGACCGACGAAATCTTGCAACTTCAGGAGGACAATGCGAAGCTCTGCCACGAGCTCGACTTGTTGAAGGAGAAGAACGCCGGCTGGAAGAAGCCGCATGAGAATAGTAGTTCCTCGATGAAGATGCTGCAGGCCCTCGTCATGGAACAGAACAAGGAGTTGGCGAAGCTCCGCATTGAGCACCCGGCTGCTGTCAAGGTACGTAATGCGGCCGTGGAACAGATGATGAAGGCTCGCGTCGAGAAATCCCGCGTCATGGACAAAATGAAGAAGATGGCAGAGGAGACGCGCAAGGAGATGGAGGTCGTGGAGGCGATGAAGAAGCAGTTACGACTCCGTGGCGAATTAGATCATTTGCGGTGATAATCTTCCTTCTTCTTTTGCTCTTGTGTTTCATATTTTGCTTTGGGTGTTTCACCGCACGTGTCACATTCTCTGCGAGGCATGAATAGAACAATGCTAACAATGAGATGACTAGCAAATTAGATCATTTTTTATCACCATATGGCATTGGGCTGCCGTGTTTCGTGCTCCTCCGTCGTAGTAATACTCCAGTGGAAAACTTGAGTATACCGCACGGTTCTTTGCTCCTCCTCAGGTCGTCGGCACATTTATATGAGTAGTCAAATCACAAGGCCCCGCCTTCGAGCAGTAATGAGCCATCAAATCACAAAGGCCCTCGCCTCTCGTGAAACCGACCAAGCTAGACTGCCCCGCCCTCTAGCCTTTTAAAAAATGTATACTTTTGTACAATAGTAGTATCGATGGATTGCGCCATGGAGCAAAACTTGAAATCAAAAAAAGGTGGTACATATAGAGAGCGGTCGTCACCAAATTATGCATATAGTACTATTAAAAAGGCTAGTCACAATAATGGTGTCCAGCACAACCCACCCCTCAAATAAAACTAAGCACCCTGGAATTCTTTGACAAAACTAAGCACCCTGAAATTCTTTGACAACTAAACTGCTGGCTATATGATGTTGGCCGTATATATTGTGCGTATATAATGTGAAGAAACAAGTGGTAGTACTATACCAACTAAAAGATGAAATGTAAGAAATACTAGTATGCACGTACTGAATAGTTAAAGTAACGAGAAGAAACATAACATAGTTCTGTTGGGGGCTCAGCACAACACACCCCTCAAATTAAACTAAGCACACCTGAAATTAAACTATGCAACTAATCCAGTAGACACTACATTAGAACCACCATGAGCAACGACACTGCCACCTTACTCGAAGTCCTCGTCCATGTCCTCGACTTCGTCCTTGTCCCTCTTCCTCTTGGCCGATACTTCTTTGTTTGAACCGCACACTTGGCTCTTGCTCTTTATCCAACCCTTGTAGATATTGAAACAAAGGTAGCCATCCATTGCAGCGTAGTGGATGTGGTCTATATCTAGTACATTCTGCTGCCATGCATGACGATGAAACGTGTATTGAGGTTTCTCCAGTTTACCGTACGAAGGATGAACCATGGCTCCTGCCAGGGTCAGCATTGAAGGCTGGCCACCGGAGGGCAGCAGCTGATTCTTCTGGAGGTCGAACGGGTTGCCTACAATGAGGCCTATCCGACCTAGGACTTCTTTGTCGTTCGTAAAGTCTACAGTAACGAATTTGACTAGGTTGCTCTCGAGGAAGTTCTTAAAATCCAGGCATTCAACATCGGCATGGCATATGTGGTAGACCAAGCATAAGTCATGCACGTAAACCTGGATCACGGCGGGCTTCTTCCTCTCTTCCTCCTTTAGATCCTTCTCTCGTCCCAGGACTGTGGTGTACTCAACATCTAGCCCAGCAACCCACTCATCATCTGAGTTTTTGAACATGCGTCTGAAGCGAGAAAGGCATCCTTTCACCGTCACGGATGAACAGGTGTAGATGACGTTGAGCTCATCACCGGTGATGGTTCTAACCTTGTACTCACCACCAATCATGGAGATTTGGGATGCCATGGATTTGGGAGGAGGGTTAGGATTAGTGGAACTGCCATAATGTGAAAGGACGGGACGACTAGGAGCAAACCGCCGTAATACTAAAGGACGTGCGGGGACGAGTAGGAGCGAACTACCAGCGTGCGAACGACAGGGTAGTGCCTTTCCATTCTCCCATGAGACGGGCTTCCGAGAGCCCTTGGATCTGAGATCAAATGGTTGCATGGCATGATTTTAGACCTATGGGTGAATATCCTATCCTGGAGGGTTATTCTTCAAATTTTCAGCAACTTAGCATGCGACCGTTTGATCTCAGATCCAAGGGCTGCCAACAGCCCGTATCATGTTCGCGCCTACCATGACCGTCGCGTCCTCGCGTGGTCGCACCCTTGGAGATTTAACACGGTGCGTTATGCTATCTGATGTTGGCATGTCATCACTTAGTCACTCATACTACAACAAGGTTAGCTATAAGGTTGGCTATAAGTGTATTTTTTTACTTCTCTCTATCTCTTTCTTCGTACTCCCTCCGTCCCATAATATAAGAATGTTTTTGACACTAGTGTAGTGCCAAAAACGTTCTTATATTATGGGACAGAGGGGGTAGTATTTATTGCATTTGCCAAGGAGTGACCTCTTCCAATGAAATGGTGTGCTTCTTAGTTTTTTTTGCTAAGTTTGCTTCATTTAATTAGCTATAGACTCAAAATTGTCTTTTCAGCTAGGTACACACGCTTAGCACCGTTTCTTCCTTGGGTCACCAAACTAGTCTCTCTCTTCTTGATTAACTTGCCACATCAAACTTTATGCCTATGTGGCAAGCTTAGCACCTGTAGGAGCAAGTAAGTACAATAGCGCGCTTTACATGGCATTTTTGCATATGTGGAGGAAAGAGAGGCAAGGAAAAAGTGGAGAAGTGGGCTCTCATGCAATAGCTAGCCTCTACTACATGGTGGAGCATTGGGAGAGGCACCTGTATGGAGGTGGTGAGGAATCGGGAGACTCGCGCCGGTCGTAGCGCCACAGTTAAAATGATAATGGCAAGTCAAATCACGGGCCCCACCTGTCCAGCAGTAACTCGCTGTCAAATCACACAGCCCTACGTTTGCAGCAGCCTACTCCCTCATCTTCTCGCGTCTCTGTCGAACCGACTAGGCGGAACTGCCCCGCCTACCACACAGGAAAAGCCCCGCCCTCGACTTTTAAATAGTACAATATACTAATTTTGTATCCATGGATTGCGCCATGGAGCAAAGCCTCTAGAAATTGGTGGTACACATGTATGGAGTATACAGCACGCCCGTCGCGTTCGCGTCGCACCCCAGATGGTCGGTCGGTCTGGCACGTTGCTCTCCGAATGGAACGCGTGTCATATTGCGTTTGCACACACATGTGGGACCACAATTGAGAACCGACCATAGGCACACTCCCCGGCCCCGCAAGTCAGGTGACTTAATAGAAGAGGGAGACGAGCGATAGTACTCAGAAGTGGTGTACTACATTGGTGCCTGTCGTATGTTGGGTTCCGGCAGACCCTTAAGGTTCGAACTCTGGGGTGTGCACGAAGATCTTCCCCCTACCAATCCACGTCCAATTGCCTCGCGAGGATCTAAGCTAAACGATGAACAACTCAAGGGACACAAGATTTATACTGGTTCGGGACACCGTTGTGGTGTAATACCCTACTCTAGTGTGTGGTGTGGTGGATTGCCTCAGGGGGCTGAAGATGAACAATACAAGGGGAGAACAACCTCGCGAGAAGATGTTCTTGCAGTGGTGGTTTTCTTGAGAAGGATTCGATCCTTTCTTCGCCCTAGATGATATTCTCGATGCCTTCTACTGTGGTGGCTATCCCTATATATAGAGGCCCTGGTCCTCTTCCCAAATATTGAGCGGGAAGGGCGCCAACGACGGCCATTTTGAAGGGGAACATCTAGTACAAGTTATCCTGACTAAAGTTGGTCTTCGGCTGCCAAAGGCACTGGCAATGACGCTGCCTTGGGCTCCATGGTGACCTCCATCCTGTTGCTCTGCTGGTCTTGGTCTCGTTGCACCGAAATGGTAACCTTTGCCTGATGCCTCGGTACTCCTCGCCTGTGCTTGCCCCCTTTGCACCAAAGAGGAAACAAGGACACTTCACAGGCCGGCGCCCGCCTAGCGCCCGCCTGGTCTTGATTGTCACGGCTTGTGTCATGAGCACCTCGCGAGGTACCCTTGCCTTGATCTCTTCGCCTCCTCGCGAGCCTGCCTGGCCCCTCGCGAGGGTCTTGAGTTTGAGCTGATGAAGATGGGTCATACTGGGCCACCACTCAAGACACACCGCAGGCCGCAGGCAGGCAAGTCTGGGGAACCCCGTTCCCAGAACGCCGACAGTAGCCCCCGGGCCCAAGGCGCGCTCGGTCTTGGCTTAGCAGAGAAGCGAAGGGGCAAGTGCGGAGCGCCGCGGGCCCCATCAGCCTGCGGCCTTGGGCGCCACGTGGCGGTTGATTGGACGTGGGCATCTCCGCTCCCCCACGCTGCCTCGGCAACTGCCCGACTTGACAAGTCCCTGCATGCAGAAATGAGTCATGATTACCTGAGATCGTGGAGGCCGACGGTTGGCCTTCTCTGGACTATAAGTACGGATGGGCGAGAGGCCCCGCAGTTCATCTCTTTCTGATTCACTCCTTCTTCCTCACCCCTCCTCCGTCTTCACTCAAATGGCGCCGATCCACCGGTTCTCAGCAGAAGAGAAAGGGAAGGCCCCCTGAGAGGGTCCCGACCCACTCCCGCCGAAGAAGCGGCCGGTCCCCGGCCGCTGCGATGAGGTCGCGCGGCAGGAGACGTCGAGGCCTTGGTATGAGCGGCCACCGCCTGGGTTTTCGCTTCCCTAGTACGCTCGGGCTGAGGGCCCTAGAAAAGAAGATGCCGAGCGGCACCGTCTGCGCCGCCGGCGACGCCGACGAATCACGGTGGTGCATGTCGTCGCCACTGGAGTCCATGCCGAGGGATCTTCTGGCGAGCTCGTACTCCACGCCGCCATGCCTCCAAACTCTCTGATTCCCCTTCCTCCCTTCTTCGCATTCGAGATGTCGCCGAGGGGGCCTCTCGAGCTCTGGCTGCAGCATGCTGACTGCGGTGCCCCTGCGACCGGAGCGGAAGTTGAGGTTGTCGCTCCGGGCAAGGTCTACATGACCCGGGGCTGGGGCGAGGTCGCTCGGGTCTGCTGAACAGGAGGTGCCCTTGTGATTCATTTCGAATATGACGGTGCCTCCTTGATGCTCTTCAAGGTCTTCAACGCGGAAGGACACTAACTGGAGTGTTGCCCCAAGGAAGGCTGTCGGGGCATCGAGGTGGCGAGGGCTAGGCCTGCCCATCGCTTCCCCAGCAGCTCCTCTAGTAGCAGCTGAGAAGCCGGAGGGTCCAACAACTCTCTTGAGCTTCTCATAACTCCAGAGACGAGCGACGACAGCTACGAGCCCCCGAGCTCGCGTCGCGCTCGGAGCAGGGCAGCTGCATCAGGCCGCCGAAACAGCTGATCTGGATGGGGTTGGCGCCGGTGCTTGCTGGCCCACTGTTGATGATGGCGTCGACCATGAAGGCGCGCGTAGTTAGCGTCCCTTAGGATCAGCACCTTTTGTTCCCTGCGAGGAATCGAAGAATCACTCCGTGGGGGTATGTAAGGCGTCTGCTATATCTTTTGTGAATATTATCCTTATAATGGAGTGGTGCGAGGTGCTTGTCCTATCTCGGCTCGGTCCCCCCTTTCTATCCTCACGAGGGCTTGATGCTCTACGCTGACAGGTCCCGGTCCCCAGGCAGGCTTCAGCCGTCGCTGGTATGCCAGGTCACGATGCCGTGGTACAGGCCAGGAGGTGAGCGGCCTGAGGTCCAGTAAGAGCCCCCGAGGCGCGATGCTCAGGAAGTCCCCCTTAGCGCACAAGCAGCCTCCGCTGGGCAAGAAAGGAAGGCAATATCGCCACGACAGAACTGCATTAGCTTTTCTAGGAGCATGACTTATCTCGTGAGCTTGAAGCCGTCCTTTGGCGAGGTGCCGGACCTGCGCGTCAGCCGCTGGGATGTCGCTGGGTCAGGCCCTCGTGAGCTTCTCCCCTCTTCCCCGCACGTTCCTTCATGCTCTACGTCCTCAGGTCCCGGCCCTCGAGCGAGCTCAGCCGCCGCTGGTATGACAGGTCGCGATGCCGTGGGTCAAGGCCAGGGGGTGAGGGCTGGAGAGCCAGTAAGGGCTCCTGAGTCGCGATGCTTAGGCGCCCCCCTTTTAACACGAGAGCGGATCGCATGGGAGAGAGAGAGAGAGATAGAGATAGAGAGAGAGAGAGAGAGAGGTTACGACGCCCCCTGTGTTATTCCTTAGGTGGATCCTGTACACCAACACGAGGAAAACAAGGACTTCCATTACGGTTGCCAGCCAGCCATTGGTTGCTCCGAGGGAGTGATTGAGGCACTGAGGGCCTGGTGAGTAGCGCCTTGCAGGGCTACCGCGGCCAGAGCTCGACCACTCAGACTTGTCGATGTTGCAGGGATGGACCCATGCGCAAGCGCCGTGCCAGAGCGAGCGGCTCCAAAGGTAGGTGTCAATCGAGCAGGCGATTATCACAGGCAGGTTAAGCGTGAAGAGGCAATCCAACTTAGATAGATGCAAGGAAAGGCACACGCCACTTGGTCAGGCCCGAGTGGCTTGGGGATGATGCAGCCCGAGGGGCGCCCCCAGCAAAGTAGGCTAAATACATAAGCAAAAATGGATACATGCCGTGGGGACAGACACACGCAGCCTGGGAATGATGCAGCCCAGAGGGCGCTCCCAGCTGAAATGAAACTTGAGAGGTGTCACCTGATACCATTGCAGAGCGAGTGTTGAAGTAGCTGACGGTGTGTGACGAAGAAGCCAATCCTCACGAGCCTTCAGAACTCCAAGCCTCGGGAGGCTCTGGAGGTCCGGGCGGCTCGGCAAGGTCCATCTCCACCCCCTCCAGGAACGCGTGGTGCCTGACCACCTGAGCCTCCAGAATGCTCCTCGTCAGACATTGGTGAGCAGCAGCCGCGTTCGGCAGGCCGAAGGGCATGCGAACGTAGCTGTGAGGTGGACCCTCGCAACGCCCCGTGCGTGAAGGCCAGAAGTGCTCTTGAGACGCGACTCGATTGAGCCCTTGGTAGTCGATGCAGACGCGTAGCCCGCCACCCTTGCCTAGATGGGGGGCTACACTGGGCAGACGGTGGTTGCCGCGCATGACTCTCGATTCCTGCAGCTCCTGAGTGACCTTGGTGATGAACTCCCGAGGGTTGGGCCCTCCTCGCCTTATGCCTTCCTGAGGAAAACGTGTCGCGGATCACGCCTCCAAATGGTGCCCGAGCGCCTCCCTCGTGATCTTGGCAAAGTCAGTGGCCCTCCAGGAGAGAGCCCCCGAGCCTTGCCTGAGGAGGGCACCGAGCACGCCTTCCTATGCGACAGAGGCCGGCGCCCCCTGGATGGGCGCAGACCCTGATGTGGTGCTTCCGGAGGTGCCTGCCTCCTAAAGCCTTAAGCCAGGTGATGTCTTCTTCTTCTTGGAAGCTGCTTCAGGGAGGTCTCAACTCTTGCTGTCTGGGTCCTCGATCGACGCGACCTGGAAGGCGCGCTCAAGAGAGCACGCCGCATCCTTCTCTTCACAGGGGACCGTGATGACTCCACCACTTCCTGGCATCTTGAGGACGTTGTAGCCATGGTGAGTCACTGCCATGAACTTGACCAGGGCCGAATATCCGAGGATGACATTGTATGGCAGGCGAATGTGAGCGATGTCAAAGTCAATGAGCTCGGTACGATAGTTCTTGCGTTACCCATAGGTGACAGGGAGGCGGACCTGCCCTATTGGCACAGTGGAACCATCTGTGACTCCTGAGAAAGGCTTGGTTGGCTGAAGCTGATCGTATGGCACTTGGAGATTGTTGAACGTCTCGACGGACAGGACGTTGAGCCCTGCCCCGCCGTTGATGAGGGTCATGTTAACTTGCACATTGCTGATGACTGGGGAACAGAGCATTGGGAGGACACCGGCTGTTGCCGTGCACTTGAGTTGATCCACTGAACTGAACATGATGGCGCACGCGGACCACCTAAGAGGGCGCGTGGCTTCGAGCTTGGGGAGGACTGCTTGAAGATTCGCTGAGAGGCTGGGGCCTGGGCTCCACCAAAGATGCAAGCGATAGCACGTGGCTCCTGGAAGCCCCCAGCCCCCTCGTCCTGATGATGGTCGTCATTCCTTCTTGGTGGGGGTGGCAGAGGAGGAAGGCCTGCGTTGCCTTGCCGGCGGTCCTCACGAGGCTGATCCCTCCAAGCTCCCTCGTGAGGCTGGTCCTACCAGCGGTCCTCGCGAGGCCAGTCACGCCACCCTTGGTGGGGGCCACGGTCGTCCCATCGTCCTCCACCTCTTCCTCTACCTCGGCCATAGCCCCAATCGTTGCGCTCGGGGCGTCGACCGACACGGCCCTCTCGCACGGCCCTGAGCTCTTGGCATTCATTGGTGTTGTGGGTGTGGAGATTGTGGTACACGCGATACCGGCTGCACTTGGACGACTCCGGCTGGTCCCTGTCGCGCTTCGTATTCGGCTCTACTGTGAGCACAGCTGCTCCTTTGCACTTCACATCCTTGGCCTTGGCTTTCTTCTCTTCTGGATCTACAGCTGAGAGCTCGAGAAGGGAGAGGCGCCCCTCCTCAGCCCTTGCGCACTTGGTCGCCAGGTTCAACAGCTCCAGAGACGTGCACAGATCTTCGTGGATCGCCAGTTCCTCCTTCATCTTGAAGTCACAGACGCCGTCGGAGAACGCTGAGATGATGGCTTCCTCAGTAACCTTGGGAATATTGAGGCGAGCGCTGTTGAAGCGCTGGATGTACTTCTGCAAGGTCTCTCCAGGTTGCTGCCTGATGCGGCGCAGGTCACCCACGGTCGGCAGACGGTCGCGAGTGCCACTACAAAAAAAAGACACATCCGTGACATTTTGGGCCGAATGAAATTTTTTTCTGTCATACATATGACAATTCTATGATGATAATTGTGACAAAACCCGGTATCATCATAGATGTGGTGGGCTCCTACTTCTATGACAAAAAATCATGACAGAAAATGTGCTTTTCGTCCTGGGCGGGCCGGAAATGCAGCTGCTTGACATTCTTTGGGCCGTCCATGACGGAAAAAACCGTGGTAGAAGCGAGGGGGAGGGAAATTTCGGGGAGTTGCCGGTTATGGAGGGAGGTTGGGGGCCGAGCGATGCGCGCTTCTCTCATACACGTACGCGCGTGTGTGCGAGGCATTGGCTCTAACTGAACCCGAGCGAGGCGTTGGGCTCTAACTAAACCCGAGCAATTGCACTACAGGCTACGCGTTACAGAACCCAAGCGATCGAGCGATTCCATCGCTACTGCTGCTAACTGAAGCTGATCGATTGGATGAACAGTGAGTGTTGTGGGGGCGTTTGGATGAACAGTGAGCGGTGGCGTTGCCTCTGGATGAACAGGACCCCGTGGTGTGGTGGAGGGCTGGATGAACAGTAGACGCTGGAGGGGTGCCCGTGGAGGGGTGGTTGATCAGGACCCCTTGGTGTGGAGGGCTGGATGAACAGTAGACGGTGGAGGGGTGGTTGAACTGTAGCCGGTGGAGTAGTGCGCGGTGGAGGCTGGATGAACAGGAACCCGTGGAGGCTGGAGGAGGTCGACGGTAGCCCGTGGAGGCTGGAGGAGGTCGACGGTGGAGATGAACAGTATCCCGTGGAGTCCCGTTTTGCGGTACGCCACACCCCTCCCGATGAACAGGACCCCCGTTTCGACCGTAGCGCTCCAACACAAGTCCGTTTTGCGGTACGCCACACCCATCCCGATCAACAGGACCCCCGTTTCGACCTTAGGAGGTCTGTTTCTTCCGTTTTGCGGTACGCCACACCCCTCCCAATCAACAGGACCCCCGTTTCTTTCGTAGGAGGTCCGTTTCCTCTGTTTTGCGGTACGCCACACCCCTCCCGATCAACAGGACCCCGTTCCGAATGTAGGAGGTCCATTTCCTTCGTTGTGTGGTACGCCAGGCCTCGTTTCCATCGCCTATTCCGTCCAAGCCCTCCCGATGAACACGACCACGCATTCCGTTCCGACCCAGCCGGTTTGCTCCCACGCGTTCTGTTGCCTCCCGATGAACACGACGCATTTCGTTGCCTCCCCATGAACACGACACATTCCATTGCCTCCCCATGAACACGACGACGACGTTGTTTCTCCATTCCGACCCAGCCATGTACACGAGCCCTGGCCGTACGTATGCACGAGTAGGCGTTCGAGACCCCGCCCATATGTATGTATGTGGCCGTATTTTCTTTCTTACACCCTGGCCGCTGTAAGTACGTGTACATGCTACGTGCGCGCCTCTACTACGACACGTACGCGCCTCTACTACAACACGTGCGCGCCTCTACATCGACCAGTATATATGTACCTACACGTTCACGACCAGAATGACAACGCTACGTGCGCTTCGACCAGGTGGGTCCCGACTGTCATGCACTTCCTTGCCTGCAAAGATGTAGCTGGTGGGTCGCAGCAGTCAGGGGGGCAAATCGTTTTGGATTTTTTTTGCCCGGACGCACGTCCTTGTGTACGAAGATGTAGCTGGTGGGTCCCAGCAGTCAGGGGGGCGAATCGTTTTTTTTGGCCGGAAGCACTTCCTAGCGTGCGAAGGTGTAGCTGATGGGTCCCAGCAGTCAGGGGGCGAATCGTTTTTTTTTTTTGCCCGGACGCACTTCCTTGCGTGCGAAGATGTAGCTGGTGGGTCCCAGCAGTCAGGGGGAAACGTTTTTTTTTGCGAAATATGGTGGCCCGTCCGGTGGGTCCCCGCTGCCACATGGAGGAATAATTATTTTCCGCGTAATAAGGAGGCACTTCCTTGCTGCGGCCGTGGACCCAGCTGTCAGCCTCTCCATGTACAGTCCACGTCCAATGGAAGTCGTTCCTTGGCCATGTTGACCACGCCGCGCCAAGAGCACCAGGGCGATGGAAGACGGCGAGGCCTAGGAACGGGACGACGTGGAGCCGGGGAAGACGCGGCAGTGGAAGCCCGCGCGGAGAGGAGTACGAGGGTTCACTGGTTCGGCTGCGGTGTGAGGCTGCTGGCGCTGCAGGGTCTTGCCAGCGGTGGGAATAATAGGGGGCGGTGAGGCCTCCGTGGCAGCACATCCGGCCACGGGAGGCAGGAGCATGCGGCACGACCGGCGCTGCTTGGGCGGCTGGAGCAAGAAGACCAGAGGTTGAAGAAGCACTACGGCCGTTGGATGGACATCGTACGGTCACTGGAGCTAGAATCATTTATATTGACTAAGTTGACAAAGCCCTCCGTCCCCATCAGCTTAGTAGGCCCACAAGTCAACCTCCCACCAAGATGGGTCCCAGCTAGCAGGGGGGTATTCATTTTTTTGTGCATAATAAGGAGGCACTTTCGGTGGGTCCGAGCTGACAGTAGGGGGAACGTTTTTTTCGCGAAATACGTTGGCCCGTCGGGTGAGTCCCAGCAGTCAGGGGCAAACGTTTTTTTCGTGAAATACTGGTGGCCCATCCGGTGGGTCCCTGCTGTTAGGTGGAGGAATAATTATTTTCCATGTAATAACGAGGCACTTCCTTGCGGCTGCCGTGGACCCAACTGTCAGCCTCTCCACGTACAGTATTCTTCTGATGGAATTCGGTCATTGACCACATTGACCATGCCGCGCCGAGAGTAGCACGGCGGTGGATGACGGCAAGGCCTAGGAAGGGTACGACGCGAAGCCGGGGAAGACGCGGCAGTGGATGGCCACGCGGAGAGGAGTACGAGGGTTCACTGGTTCGGCTGCGCTGCCGTCGCCGCAGAATAACAAGGGGTGTGGGTGAGTGGAGTGGAGGGATGTCCTGGCCAGCGGTGGGAGTAGTATGGGGGCGGTGAGGCCTCCGCGGCAGCACAGCCGGCCACGGAAGGCAGTTGCAGGCGGCATGACCGGCGCTGCTTTGGGTGGCTGGAGCAAGAAGACCAGAGGTTGAGGAAGCACTACGGCCGTTGGATGGACATCGTACGGTCAGTCGAGCTAGAATCGTGCATATTGACTAAGTTGACAAAGCCCTTCATCCCCGTCAACTTAGTAGGCCCACTATACTGGGTCCCAGCTAGCAGGGGGAGTATTCATTTTTTTGTGCGTAATAAGGAGGCACTTCCTTGCGTGCGAAGATATAGCTGGTAGGTTCGAGCTGTCAGCGGCGGTAATGTTTTGTTCGCGAAATACAGAGGTCCTTTCGGTGGGTCCCAGATGTCAGGTGGTGGAATCATTATTTTGCGCGTAATAAGGAGGCATTTCCTTGCGTGCGGCCGTGGACCTAGCTGTCGGCCTCTCCACGTACAGTCCACTTCAGATGTATATTGGTCGTTGACCATGTTGACCAGGACGCGTCGAGAGCACCAGGGCAGTGGACGACGATGAGGCCTAGGAAGGGAACGACACGGAGGCAGGTAAGACTCGGCAGTTGTTTCCCACGCGGAGGGGAGTACGACTGTACGAGGGTTTACTGGTTCATCTGCCGTCGTCGGAGAATAACAACAGGTGTGGGACTGTGGGTGAGTAGAGGGATGGCTAGGCCAGCGATGGGAGTACGGTGGGGCGGTGAGGCCTACGCGGCAGCACAGCCGTCCGCGGGGAGGAGGGAGTAGGCAGTCCTGCCGGTGCTTGTTTGAGCGGCTGGAGCAGGAAGAGCAGAGATTGAAGAAGCACGACGACTGTTGGATGGACATCCAACAGTATACAGGTCATCTATGGAAAGCCTCAAATCTGTGGAAAACAGCATACAACCCATCTGCCATTATTTCAAATAATTTACAGCCCATTTGCTAATTCTTACGGGTTTTTTTGGAGCCCATATTCTTTTTGTTAGCATTACAGCCAATATTGTGGCCACGGTTAAAAAATTATACAAAATTTTGCATATGTTGGTGCGGTCTGAACTGTTTTTAATCCCGAAATTTCGAGTCACATTCAGACTGATTATAAAAATAAATGTATATCAATATAAAATCCAATAAATTGTCCACACATAAAAATCAATGCAATTTAAAATCTCGAAATAAAAAAAGATATTTGAAACTAATTGCCGGTTTGATGTGTTTTAAAAATGTACAACCCATTTCTCATTACTGATAGGCCATTTTCTCGGCCAGTTGAATGAAGCTCTCCTCGTCTTGAAAGATTTGCAGCCCAACAGGCCTAATAAAGCGACTTACTTGACAAATCACAAAAAACTGGGCTAGCCATTTTCAGAAAGAAAAAAAAACTACTGGGCTGGTCTGCGGTAAACATAAAAGAAAAGGTTGTCTAGACAGGCCAGAGTGTCCCGCACATCCCAGTTGACACCCTTCTTCCGTCTCAAAAACAAATCAGATAAATGCCACTCCAATTATGGCGATTCATAAAAATACTGCAATTTCCAAACTTTGAAAAATGCCATTGCAATTTTTGGAAACTTTGAAAAACGCCACTGCAGTTTGCAACCTTTGAAAAACGCCACTCCAGACTTCGAAAAATGCCACTAGAAATGGCATGAAATGGCATTTTTCAAAGTTTGGAAATTGCAGTGGCATTTCTCGGATACACCAGATTTGAAGTGGCATTTATCAAATTAACCCAAAACAAAAATAACTGGGCGAGATGCTGGGTCCCATGTGTCAGCCGCTCATTGTGCAATTCTCTCGTTTATTGACTATGTTGACAATGGCATGGGACCCAGATGTCAGAAATCCACTAGGAGGAGCCATTTTTTATTGGCTTGAAATAAGGAGGCACTTGCTTGCGTACTGCCATGACCTTGGCGGGCCCCTGCTGTCATCCTCTCCACGTACAATCATCTCCTGATTGTGTACTTGTCAACTTGCTAGGCCCACAAGTCAGCCTCTAAACCCGTGGAGGACAAATACAACCCATTTAAAAAATAACAACCCATTCCATACGTTCAAACGAAAAGTTCAACATTCAGAGCAAAGTAACAGGTCTGATCCACATATAGAGTACTGAACTTCCACGTTGACAACCATCATAGCCAAGTTAACTATCTACTCCCACTAATACTCTAGTAGCGTACAAGTACTAATTACTCTTAGCTAACTAGACGATGCCGACCGCCATCTGTGGTACACGCTAAACGCCGACACCGGTGTCCTGCGCCTCTCCTAGGACTTGCCAGAGGTGCGATAGGGCGCGTTGCTCGCGTGCGTTCGCTCTTTCCATGCCGGCATGGTCCACCGAAGCTTCGGCTTCCAAGCGGGAAACCCACTTGACGAGCTAGTAGTAAAAATCGGCGTCGAGAACGCGTGCGTGCCCGATAGCCTCCAGGGCTATTTGCCGGGTGCCGGCCTCCACGTAGTCGGCCCAGTTGCGGGCGCTCTGCTCGCGACTCAGAGCGTCGGTGCGCTGTTGCTCCATGTCCCGCTGGTGGCGCAAATAAACGATACGCTGCTCCTCCGGCAGGCGGTCGCGCTCCAACAACTCCTGCTCCTCCGCCATGCGGTCGCGCTCCAACAACTCCTCGATCTGCGCATTGCCATCTAAAGACAGATAAAATGCCTCCTCCCTCCATCTGCCTTCCGGTGAAAAACTAAACACTAGTTCCGGCGATGACCGCTGAGGGAGTCCTGGATAAGGGGGTATCTGGAAAGCCGGACTGTATACATCGTACGGACTATAGAAGCGTCAAGATACAAGACTCAAGACTTTGGCTCGTGTCCGGATGGGACTCTCCTTTGCATGGAACACAAGCTTGGCGATCCAGTTATTATGTTTCCTTCCTTGTAACCGACTCCATGTAAACCCTAGCTCTCCGGTGTCTATATAAACCGGAGAGGATGGTCCTTAGAAGGCCGATCACAATTACAATCATACCATCATAGGCTAGCTCTTAGGGTTTAGCCTCTACGATCTCGTGGTAGATCTACTCTTGTACTACACATATCTTCAATATTAATCAAGCAGGAAGTAGGGTTTTACCTCCATCGAGAGGGCCCGAACCTAGGTAAACATTGTGTCCCTTGCTTCATGTTACCATCAGCCTAAGACGCACAGATCGGGACCCCCTTCCCGAGATCCGCCGGTTTTGACACCGACATTGGTGCTTTCATTGAGAGTTCCTCTGTGTCGTCGCTTCGAGGCTTGATGGCGTCTTCAATTGTCCACAACACAGTCCAGGGTGAGACTTTTCTCCCCGGACAGATCTTTGTGTTCAGCGGCTTTGCACTGCGTGCCAATTTGCTTGGCCAGTTGGAGCAGGTCGATAGCTTCGCCCCTGGCCACAAGTCAGGTTCGGAAACTTGAACTACACGGCAGATATCCGCAGAGACTTGATCTTCGACGGATTCGAGCCTGCGCCAGGAACGTCGGACAGTCACGACGAGCACGGCCTAGACCTGCTGTTGGACAATGCTCGGGACATCATCCCCGAAGCAGCCCCGGATCTACATCCAGGGCAGGTTGCATTCCGATGGACGGAGGGCTGGACCCCGCCCCGCAGGCCGCACACTATCGGCGGTGGAGCCGAACATAGGTCTCACCTCTGTGGAGGCCTGTAACTCTGGGCCCCCAGACTCATATCCGACGGTTGGCCCTGGTCCGCACACTCTCGAGCCAGTCGAGCCAGGTTGGGCTCTGGTAATGGAGTTTACCGCTGCGGACATCTTTCAGCACTCGCCTTTGGCGACATACTGAACTCATTAAAGTCTCTCTCTCTGTCAGGAGGCTCTGAGACGAACTATGTCCGGCTTGAGTGGGAAGCAGGCGACGAAGGAATTCGCTGCCCACCCACCACCCACTTTGTCACCACGATCGATGATTTAACCGACGTGCTCGACTTCGAATTCGAAGACATCAACGGTATGGACGACGATGCAGGACACATACAGGAGCCACCGCTCACAGGGCGGTGGACAGCCACTTCTTCATATGAGAAATATATATATATGGTGGACACTCCAAAAGAAACCAATGGCGATGAGGCAACAAAGGCTAACCCCTCCAAGAAGAAAGCAAAGCATGGGCGTCGCCAGCGCCGCTCCAAGCCCCGACAAGGCAATACCGGCACCGGAGACGATGATAATCCAGACGATGCCGATGATGAATACAACCCCGACCAGCCCGCCTTTGAGCAGGGCAAACAGGAAGACGGGCATGACAGCCTAAATGAACAGGAGACAGATGGGTATCCGGAGGAGGACAACCACATGCCCCTCTTCGAAGACGAGGTTAGCCTCGGTGACGACGAGTTCGTCATACCCGAAGACCCCGCAGAGCAGGAGCGCTTCAAGCGCCGGCTTATTGCCACTGTGAGAAGCCTGAAGAAGAAGCAGCAGCAACTTCAAGCTGATCAAGATCTGCTCACGGATAGATGGACAGAAGTCCTGGCATCCGAGGAATATGGACTCGAGCGCCAAACGGCTGACCGGCCGCCCCGAGGTCGGGACAAAATGGCATATCAGCCGGAATACCAGCCTGCAGCCCCGCACCGGTTTACTATGGCCCGGGGCAATACTCAGGACCTGCGCGATAAACTGGGTAACGCCGCAGGACAACCAAGATTGATCTACGGAACATGGGGGCGTGCTGAAGCACATGACGAGGACCGTCATACCGGATACACTAATAGCAAACCCGGCCGGGCCAAATACAACCAGTCAGACGCAGCCGGACTGCGTCGTGACATAGCCTGGCACAGAGGCGCCGCACACCCCCTCTGCTTCACCGATGAAGTGATGGATCATGAATTCCCAGAAGGGTTCAAACTCGTAAACATCGAATCATACGATGGCACAACAGACCCCGCAGTATGGATCAAAGATTTCCTTCTCCACATTCACATGGCCCGTGGAGATGATCTACATGCCATCAAGTATCTCCCCCTTAAGCTCAAAGGACCCGCCCGGCACTGGCTTAATAGCCTGCCTGCAAATTCCATTGGCAGTTAGGAAAACCTGGAAGGCGCGTTTCTTGACAACTTCCAAGGAACATATGTGCGACCCCCGGATGCCGATGACTTGAGTCACATTACTCAACAGCCCGGAGATTCAGCCAGAAAATTCTGGACTCGGTTCCTAACTAAAAAGAACCAAATAGTCAACTGTCCGGACGCCGAAGCCCTGGCGGCATTCAAGCATAATATCCGTGACGAGTGGCTCGCTCGACACCTCGGCCAGGAGAAACCCAAGTCCATGGCAGCTCTCACGACACTAATGGCCTGCTTTTGCGCATGCGAGGACAGTTGGTTGGCTCGCAGCAGCACTACGCCGCACTCTGGCACGTCAGATGTCCGTGAAAATAACAGCAAGCTATGGTGCAACAGACACAAGCGACGGAACAATGGAGACAACACGGAAGACACGGCGGTCCATGCCGGATTTAGCGGATCCAAATCCAGTCAGAGGAAGAAGCCATTCAAGAGAAACAATCAGGGACCGTCCAGTCTAGACCGCATACTGGAGCGCTCGTGCCAAATTCATGGCACCCCGGACAAGCCAACCAACCTGTCACGCCCAATATGCGATACTATCCTAACGAGACTCGAAGGTACCACCAAGGATAGAACCGCATATTGAAACGCTTTTGCAAGGTGGATATCATTACATCACCATTACATAATAGATGGGGATACATACAAAAGGCATACAATGCCACACGAATACAACATCATCCTACATAAGAGCACCATCTGACTACGGATGAAACACAAACAGAAACTCAAACGACATCCACCCTGCTAGCCCAGGCTGCCGATCTGGAACCTATCCCCTGATCGAAGAAGAAGCAGAAGAAGAACTCCAAAACAAGCAAACATCGCTCTCGCGTCATGATCATCGCATAACCTGTACCTGCAACTGTTGTTGTAGTAATCTGTGAGCCACGAGGACTCAGCAATCCCATTACCATGGGTATCAAAACTAGCAAAGCTTAAAGGGAAAGGAAGGGGTAAAGTGGTGAGGTTGCAGCAGCGACTAAGCATATATGGTGGCTAACATACGCAAATAAGAGCGAGGAGAGAGCAAGCGGAACGGTCGTGAAGCTAGCAATGATCAAGAAGTGATCCTGAACTCCTACTTACGTCAAACATAACCCAAAACCGTGTTCACTTCCCGGACTCCGCGAAAAGGGACCATCACGGCTACACACGCGGTTGATGCGTTTTAATTCGAATCAGGTGTCAAGTTATCTACAACCGGACATTAACAAATTCACATCTGCCACATAACCACGGGCACGGCTTTCGAAAGATTATACCCTGCAGGGGTGTCCCAACTTAGCCCATGATAAGCTCTCGCGATCAACGAAGGATATACCTTCTCCCAGGAAGACACGATCAGACTCGGAATCCCGGTTTACAAGACATTTCGACAATGGTAAAACAAGACCAGCAAAGCCGCCTGATGCACCGACAATATCGATAGGAGCTGCACATATCTCGTTCTCAGGGCAACACCGGATAGGTCAGCCTACGAGTAAAACTAGGCCTCGAGTTGCCCTGAGGTGGCCCCGCAGTCTGCCCGGTTCGGACCAACACTTAAACAAGCACTAGCCCGGGGGGGGCTAAAATAAAGATGACCCTTGGGTTAATTACTCCCAAGGGAAATATAGGTGGTGGTGAGGCAAATGGTAAAACCAAGGTTGGTCCTTGCTGGAGGAGTTTTATTCAAAGCGAACTGTCAAGGGGGTCCCATAAATCACCCAACCACGTTAGGAACGCAAAATCCGGGAAGATAACACCGGTATGACGGAAACTAGGGCGGCAAGAGTGGAACAAAACACCAGCCATAAGGCCGAGTCTTCCACTCTTTACCAAGTATATAGATGCATTGATTAAATAAGAGATATTGTGATATCCCAACATAATCGTGTCCACCATGGAGCAATCTTCAACTTCACCTGCAACTAACAACACTATAATAGGGGGTGAGCAAAGCGGTAACATAGCCAAGCAATGGTTTGCTAGAAAGGGTGTCAAAGGTTAGAGGTTCATGGCAATTTGGGGAGGCTTGAAGAACAGGTGATAGGAAGCGCAGCATAGCGATAGAACGGAACAACTAGAATAGCAATGATAGTAATGAGATCCAAGGTGACGGTCATCTTGCCTGAAATCCCGCAAGAAAGAAGAATGAGTCCATGAAGAAGATGAAGCCACGAAGACGAACCAAGCATAGACGAACGAATCCTCACGATCGCAACGAAACAGGAACTATCGAGAAGAAGCACACAACATGGTAAACACACCACACATATACAAGACATGATGCACAATCAATCATGATGCATGACAAGGCTACATGAAGCAACTCATGGCAAGATATGATGCATACAAGAGCAACACATCAAGGCAAGTTTAAATGAGGTCGGAAACAACATATAACAATTCCGGTAAGTCCTCATATGCAAATTTCGAAATTGGTCAAGATCTGAACAAACATTAAGTTGAAGTTGTCAAACAGCAAGTTAAGATGCACCAAGATGATCTACACGAGATTTTAGTCAAGTTACATATAAAGTTCATTTAGTTCGGAGCTACGGCCTAGAAGATATGAGCAAAACAAGTTAAACATGGCATTGATGCAAACTGCATACAAACATCAAGCAAACACCTCAAAAAAACGATGCAACATGATAATATGAAGCTACATGCAAAATCAAGCAAGTTTCATATAGAGCACACTCAAAACGGAGCAACGGTTCAACACACACATGAAACTAGTTATAGCAACAATCTGTCCAAAACAACAACTAGTCATATAGCAAGCACTAAAACAACATGCTACAGTACCACAATATGATAACAAAAGGCATGGACATGATGTACAGGCAAAGCATAACAAAACATGAACACTAAGCTATCTCCAGAAATCACTAGAACATGCTCAAACACATATGGCAAAATTACAACTAATAACAGTTTTAGACTTTGCAGAAATAACATCAGGTTGCAATGTTTAGAGCTATCAAACAACATGTTACAGGAAATTATCATGGAAAACAAAGGCATTGCATGAACCTACTAATTGCATAGAACAAAAGTCCTTTTCTGACCATGAGACAAAAAGGATCAAAAAATATGATGGCACCCATGTAAACATGGCAAGTTATAAGACAGATTCATACATGGCAGGAACAACGATAAATAGGCATGTTGGTGAGCTTGTACAACTCACAACAGAGCAATACATGGCATGGCAAGGCAACCAATAGTAAGAAGACATATTTATGAAGCTAAACATGGCAAGATCAAGTTCATAGGGTGCATGGATCACTAGCAAAACACATGGCAAAACTGAACTTAATGTTAACAGGCTGACAACAACATTATTTAGCAACTTTGGAGCAAGATTACAACAAGCTACAGCAGGCTATAAATGAAACAAGGGGCATGGATGGATATAGCATGACATGTATGACAAAACATCCTTAGTGAACATCTCCATATTATGCATAGAATGACTTGTAGCAGCAGGTTTACATAGCACCACAAAATAACAGATTCAGCCTAGCAAAATAGTAACAGCAAGTACACTACTTCACGAGCTCGATTCACACACCACAAGTCATTGCATGACAATGTAAGCATAGCATCAGCAAGAAGACATGTTTATGAAACTAACCAAGGCAAGAACAAGTTCATAGCATTCAAGGATCAACTACAGCAACCTTGGCAAAATTGAATAACATGTAAACAATCTGCCAGGAAACATTTTATAGAAAAAGTAGAGCAAGAAAAAGACATGCTAGACTATTCCATAATTGCAAACAGGGGGATGAATGGATAGAGAATAACCATATGTTCAAAACATCCTTACTGAAGTATCTCAAAATATGCTTGGATCTCTCTGTAGCATCAAGTTTACATGGCATAAAAATAACAGCAGAACAGGGACTGAAAATAGCTACATCACAAAGACTAGTTTGCATGCTTGTTGTAGTCACCACATTGATCACAAAAATACATGGCATACACCACTGTAAAGATGGCATGATGTAGTTCGAAACACATGTAGGACTCATGCTCATAGAATGCACACATCAAACATGGCAAAAATGACAAATGAGCATGTTCTGATAACAGACAGCAGACAACATTATATAACACTCTTGTAACGATAATTCAGGCATCAAGATGAACTCAAATGAATATGATGCAACAGAATGAAATGAAGTACTCGTTGAGGCAAACAATTTGATATGCTACACGCCCAAAACGGAGCCACGTATGCGGAGTTATGATGCGATGAACATGAGCTAAAAATATGCAAATAATTCGGGGACTTAGCAGAATTATACCACTCCGAAAAGTCAACCCGGGACGGAGGCATGCGGGACGAAGGAATCCGGGGACGCGGGACGCTGCAATTGGTTGAGATCCCGGTGGATCTCATCCCAATCCATCGGATCTCGCCGGAGAAGCAACGACGATGGCCGGAGAAGGGCGGGGTCGGCCGTATCCGGCGAGGGAGACGATGGCGCGGCAAAGGACGGCGGCATCCGTGCGCGGTGGAGCTCCGGGCGACAGAACTGCGGGCCTCAGCGCGGGGGCGCGGGCCGAACAGCGGCAGCGGCGCGGGCTCGCGCAGGCCCTCTTCGGGTCCCGCGGGCCGCGCGGAGTAGAGAGACGGCACGCTGACGTGGCGCGACGCCAATGGATGCGGGGGTGGCTGGACACGTCCGGCCGCCGGGCGGACATGTCCGATGGCACGGAAGGGATGGATCTAGGGTTACGGGGGGTTTGGACTACGAAATTTCTGGGATAGCACATATTTATAGGTATATGGAGCTAAGAGAGTCCAAATGAGGAGCGGTTTTCGCCCACACGATCATGATCGAACGACCGAGAGCATGGAGGGGGTTAGGATGGGTTCTGGGCCACTTTGAAGGGGTGTTGGGCTGCAAAGAGAAAGGGGCTTTTGCGGTTACCTGGTTAACCGTTGGAGTATCAAACGACCTCCAAATGGCACGAAACTTGACATGCGGTCTACCGGTGCTATACCAAGGCCGCTTGGCAAGACTCAGTCCATTCTGAGAACATTTAACACCCGCTCATAACGAGAGACAAAAGGGGGATGCCGGAGGACATAGGAGTGCCAGATTGCAAAACGGACAATGGGGAAAATGCTCGGATGCAAGAAACGAACACGTATGCAATGCAATGCACATGATGACATGATAAAATGAACACACAAGCAAATGACATGGCAACAACATCGAATAGCTGGTAGACACCTGGCGTATCGAATCCGGGGTGTAACAACACTCCTCCACTAACAAGAGATCTCGTCCCGAGATCTTAGGACCGAGACAGAAGGGAAAAGGGATGAGGTGAAACAAGAACTCAAGAGAAGAAGCAAAGAATCGAGAGCACTTGAGAAGAAGAGAGGAACGACGAGAATGATGAGAATCGAAAGCTCACAGAATCAGATAGACTATGAAACCACTCCGGAGAAACGAATAAGACTGAAAGGATTTAGGCAGCACTCCGGCTGAAACATGGAGGAATAGAACACGAGCTTGAGAGGATGGAATGATACTTGATGAAGACATGACACAAAACCTCTAGAAAGAATTGAAAGAGTTGAATGAAAAGAACAGAGAAGAAAATGACAACTTGTGCCATGAATGAAATAGAAAGCATCTTTAGACGGAAGGTTTGACTGGAGTTGTTGAGAAAATCAACAACGAAACAATAAGCTTGTTGTGGACTTATGGATAACATCTCAGAAAAATATGCAGTGATAACCGACCACAAACGGAAAAGATAGAATAGCTGAGAGGAATAAAGAAATGCAAAACTCCACTTCAGAAGAAAAGGAAGAATTAATTGCACTTCGAGATGCGAGAAGCAAAGGATGCTTGAATTTCTCCAACAAATCTTGATGAACTCTTGAAAAATGAATTAAATCATGAATAACCACCATGAAGAACTCCGTTGACAAAAGGATGATGAGATAGAATGAAGGATGAAAGAATAAGATGAGCCTTGCGATGATTTAGATGGAGGTTCCGACAAAATGGCCGAGGAAATTGAACTCCGAAAAATAAAGATGAATCACTTGGAATCAAGAATTTACTCATCATGAACAAACTCCGGAAGAAGGGATTACTTACTTGGATGAAATAAGAATAAGATTTATTGTATGCTTATCCTTCACCAAATTAAATTGATGACAAGCAATGGATTTTTTCATACTACTTATTCTTCTTGAAAAGATTAAAGGGAATGTGGCACAAAACTTGAGAGAGTCTTCATGAATCACCGTTAGGATTGGAAAGAATGAATGAATTAATATGATAAGAGCGGAAAAGGAATCTTCAACAAACCATCGAAACAATTAGAAAAAATGACTGATGAAAGAGAATGAATCACCGGAAGAATTAGAAGAACAAATATACTGAGGGGATTTAGATGCAAAAGAACAAAGAGATCATGAGCTAATTAAAAAACACTTGAACGAAGCACTGGGATAAATAGAGAACGGTAACTGGAATGATGGCCTCCGGTGAAAAGAAATGGGAAAACAACTTCTGACATACTCCGGGTGGGTAAGAAAACAATATATGACAAATGGAATAATTGAGAGGATAATAAGAAGCTAGAACCGCGAATCTTCGAGAGAACAGGCAAGATTTAGAGGAAAAACTCTTCTTCGATCTTCAAATGATAACGAGAAACACCACCAAAGTTACTGAGATACTCCGGGAGAATGAAAATCAAAAAGGTTGAGCAAACAATAAAAATGATTTGAAATCGATCTTGGAAAGGCATATGACTGATGGGATCCATTCTTACGTCACACTTGAAAAGAATTGAGAATGGCTCCGGAAAAATTAGAAGAGTCAGGTAAGATCCTGGGGAAAAAACCTGTGGGTTAGGGCCCACTAAAAAGAATACACCGTTGAAAAGGATGTTGAATAGATAGGTGATGCACCGGAATGATTGAAATATATGAATGAGGTGACAACCTCGAATTAATTAGAAGACAGACGTATCTCCTGAGATGTCTTGAACACTCCGGAAGGATAAACTGGCGAGAGACGAACGAGCAGGGAAAACACTTGATCCAAGGAAAGAATGTGATCACCCGAAAAACTTGAATTGAGTCCACCGGAAAAGAGATGAAGAATGTCAAACAAAAGAGAATTCACCGGTTGAAACAATTGATGGAAGACTGAAGAGGCTCCGCACAAATGAA